>NC_045151.1:3492711-3663180 GCF_008831285.2 Nymphaea colorata
TTTTAAATAAATATCTTATATCAAATGCTTTTACACATTGAAAATCGGTCAGGTTCAAAATTTGGACTTGGATTCAGATATAAATGTAAGAATCATATTCAAATTGTGACATCAGATTTGTAACTTGGATCCGGATATGACTTTTCTTTATTCATATTCACATTCAAATCAGAAAATGTGATTAAGGGCAGATCTGATTCGAATATGATCTATTGACATCCAAATGTTCCTTTGGCTGAGTAGTTACGGTTTAACGGCGTGCATGTCAGTGAGATCTGCCACTGATACATGGACATCCTGACAGTGGTGGAGGAATGACATTAACAAGCTTCTGTAAGGGTTTCCTTGTTTATTCTGATGTCTTGGTTTTTATGGTAAAGTACCAAATGTTCTGCAAGTTGGCTTAGTATGCTGCAAGAATATTCACCAACATGCCGTATCGGCCAACACGGATCGGCCCGTACTGCAATCTACAATTTATTTTTCTTTTTACAATTTTAAGTAAATGTTTTTAAATTGAGGTTAACAATTGAAAGTACTGGCCAGAATTGTCAATGAAAATAAATAAACAGAAAAAGAAAAAGGTTATTTAAAAAATGAAAAGACTAAAAACCGACAAAAACAAATATAATTAAGATATATTAGGAAATTAGTGAAAACTTGATACGTGTCATGCAATCTTAAAATCGTTCATGGGTTCGATTCAAATCAACTGATTCAGGGCTGATATATTCTGCTAACCCTCTATCGGACTTGATGGTTGAGTTTCAAACTGACTGATTTTCTTCTGCCAATATTAATCTGAAATCATTTTTAGTGGGCATAGTGTGAAGTTAATTCCAGTTTAGTGGTTTACCATTTGGTTTTAATTGAAAAGTGTCCTTTACCCTTCGGATTTTCAAGATCCTCAAGCTGATGTACTTGAAAACAAGTAACCTTTGCAGTTTTTTCACATTGTTTGTCAGGATATATTAGGAAAACCTTAACTACTTCCATAGGCGAATGAAAAAATTACTGTTAATGTTTCATTTATTAAGAGAACTTTTAATCACATATAAAACCATTCTGAAAAATGACATTCTTTTCTCGAATTATGCCCAAGAAAAGTTGATCCTAGACAGAAAATATCTACGATGTCTATATTCCTTTCTATAAACATGCTATAATTTCAGATTATTTCTCATAATTTCTGGTACATGTACTTCCTTTTTCTAAAATTACAGAAAACTTGTCTAAACTTTTTTAACATGTAGCGAGCAAGTAGTAAGAGGAGACTGTAAAAGGCTGTTAAAAGTTGGATATCTTAATCAAGTCTCAATCTTGCATTGATCTTTCATCTTTCCTGTGAGTAAAGGAAATCCACTGCTTGTCAGTACCCATAGCCTATAGAGTGTGCTTTTGGTGTCTCGGGATATTGCCATCACCGATAACTCGTAACTCTTTTTTTGCAGTATATGAGATTGACACCTATAATACTCAAAATGAAGATCGACCACCTACCAGCTCTCACCCTAAGCTTTTGCGCCAACCCCTCGAGAACACTGACCTTTCACCTTCAATTTTGAAAATAAAAAAAGCGAATGTTTTTGGTACAGCCGAAGTAAATTGAAGTCTTCCTCCAATTCCAGAAAAGGATTCGAAAACTTTTTGCCCGTTTTGAGTAATGTCTTGGAGAAGCTGAGTTAAAGCTTTCAGAATCTTTGCGAAACACATCTTGTGGCAATAAAAAAAGCTAGACCTGTTTTTCTTGCATTGTTAAAACTTGTACGTCATGAAACATATAAGATATAGTTAATAAACATTTATATAATTAGAATGATGTTAACTATATAGTAGATATTCAATAACAAACAACGGAGGAGGAAAGCAGTTACTTTAGGTGTACTGTGAATACTTTAACTTGCAAACTCAGCTATGTATGTCACATCCCGTTGAAATTGATTAAAAGAATGTCCGATGATAGTGTAAACAGTTCAATGTGCCTTTCAACAGGAAATTTTTCGGTTTTTGGAGTGCCTTTTGGCTATAATTGTAAAAAGATATCATTTTTGCAACTTTTGAATGGGACAACTATAATTTGACCGGGGCTTTGTGTTAAGCGGCGTTTGAACTTTTCATGTGACTAGAAAGCTAATCTTACCATCCAAGTGAAGGCTATCCTCTATTTTTCTAGGGTTTAAGGCTGCTTTTGGTGTCTCAAAATTACGTACCTACTATGTTTCAACTTGCATATCAACGCTTTCTTTTTATAGCACAGAAAGTTGGGCCATAGAAGTTGTATGATCATCGGCCAACCTCTATCCATCTTTCAATTCATCCTTTGAATTTGACTTTTGCCATTATTAAAAGTTAAAAAAAGTGGAAGAGCTGGGCTTGGGCTGAGCCATAGCCCATGACTGCAGCTGGAGCTCGGTTTATTTACAACAAAATTTAATATTACAAACATAATTAATTATAACATATATATATATATAATAATAATATTATTATTATTATTATTAAAAAATTACCACACTGACTAAACCTGACCTGACTCATACCTAAAAACTTATTGGGGCAGCTCAATGCTCAATTTTAGGGTTCGAATACAAGCCTGGGTGCCAGGTACTCATCGATTGCCCAGCTTGATATAGGCACTTTTTACACCTTCCCCTATTAAACCATAATAAATAACAAGCTCTGATTAAGAGTCTAAATTATGGAAAAAACAAATCAAATTTGTGCTTTCCCTCTTATCCAAAAATTCATAAAATGATCTCTCTCTCTCTTTTTTATATCTGAAAGCAATTCGCAAGTCCCTCTGGAAAAGGTAACATTGAAAAATAAGAAATTACAAATTGCTGCTACTGTTTTTCCCTCTATAAAATTTCGTTTCATATCGTTATTTCATAGTGAAAAGTGATAACAAGTTAAAAAAAAAACATAAAACACCATTTTGAAATTATAAAAGAAAAATATACGCTTGAAAACGAAATGTTCTCAAATATCACATAACAAATGTGCATATATAATATTACGGTTTTTTTAGTTCTTCCAAACCAAGGTCAGCGGTTTTTACATATCTTACAATGAGTTGACCACGAAATGTGGTGATCGTACCCAAGTGGGCCGTGTTCGTGCATCTGTTCAACGATGGCCGAGTTGACCGTACTTTGTAGTAGCGTCATCTCCAAATCTCTTCTTGCACGCCATTCTTGGTTTCTGCATGGTGTCGACACTCTGTTGCATATAACATATGGTGACTCGCCATGAAGTCATTGGAATTCTCTCCCGGATAGGTCTGCTGGGCTGTGAGAGGCCGTAGCAGGAATTTTCCGGTCATTTTAGCCATAGTTTTCCAGCATCATACATTTTTTTTATGAGCTGAAATATATATATATATATATATATATATATATATATATATATATATATATATATATATATATATATAGCTCTTCCACTTTTTTTAACTTTTAATAATGGTAAAAGTCAAATTCAAAGGACGAATTGAAAGATGGATAGAGGTTGGCCGATGATCATATAACTTCTATGACCCAACTTTTTGTGCTATAAAAAGAAAGCGTCGATATGCAAGTTGAAACATAGTGGGTACGTAATTTTGAGACACTAAAAGCAGCCTTAAACCCTAGAAAAATAAAGGATAACCTTCACTTGGATGGTAGGATTAGCTTTCTGGTCACATGAAAAGATCAAACGCCGCTTAACACAAAGCCCCGGTCAAATTATAGTTGTCTCATTCAAAAGTTGCAAAAATGATATCTTTTTACAATTATAGCCAAAAGGCACTCCAAAAACCGAAAAATTTCCTGTTGAAAGGCACATTGAATGGGACAACTATAAAAAATATTGACGGGCTCATAAAAAAAATTGAAAATTTATATTTCAGCTCTTGTTAAAAATTGAAACTACAGTTCAGTTCCTGCAAACAAAGATTCCTAGCTATATATATATATATATATATATAGAGAGAGAGAGAGAGAGAGAGAGAGAGAGAGAGAGAAAGAGAGTAGGATCCTTGGATTTCTCCATTTGACAATGCATTGGCCAGCTGTGCTTGCACGGAGCTGCAGATTACTAGAAGATTTCAGCTACTCTATAAATATATGTAGAAATTGAAATCAGCTAACTATTTTTATAACCGGATATCTTTTTTTTTTGTATTTTATGTTGCCAAAAAACCAATACAGAAAGTACATTCCATTGCTAAAAACCATGACAAAGCAACTGGCCACTGCAAATGCACATTTTTCAATGGTGTGTAGCTTTATGAAATAAAAAAAATAACCAAATGTCCATTAAGGTAGTCATCTGATTTTAATGTAGAGCAATGAAATGTCTGTTCTTGGGATATAATGTGACAAAAAGGTACAACTGTTTAGAACCCCGGCATACAAAAAGTTTATTATTCCAGAGATGTCAAATTTATAAAAAATCAACCATACTACACATCTAGCCGCTGACATTTTCATTCAAGGGAAGAATCATAAAACCATTCCCCATCATTGATGGAGAGAGAAAACTAATTAATATACAAGAGTCCGTAGGTGCAAAAATAAGGACATAAATTGACCTACAGGAAGTAGAAAACGTTAGTCCTGTGACTAATGTTGTTGAGTGAACTATCATAAAACCTTTGCCTTTGTAGTTAAAATGAACTTTATTAGAATATCAGTTTCAGTAGTTATAATAAAGCAATTGCCCCCATATCAACTTGATGTGATAAACACAACTTTTCATGAAGATTTGTATGAAAAAATATGGACCTCTCTCAAGGCCTATAGGTATGGTCATAGTCAAAAGTACCACTAGTGTGCAAACTGAAAAAGTCTTTATATATATAGGCTGAAGCAGTCGCCCAAGGAATGGTTTCAAAGCTAAGCAATAAGTTAATCAAATGTGGATTGAGAATGGATGCTGCAAACAACTCAATTTTTACATGTATAAGTCATGACGAAAGCACAATACCTTCTATATATGTTGATGATATAATAGTAAAAAGGAGCAACATTGATCACATCAATAGAACAAAAGGAGTGCTAAAAGACACTTTGAGATCAAAGATTTTAGAGTTCTACTTACTTCTTGGGAATAGAAGCAGTTCACTCTAAAAAACAAGTCTTTATCTGTCAACTGAATATCCATTAGACCTATTGAAAGACACGAGAATGACAGGTGCAAGAGGAGCAAACACACCGATGGATGAAAACACAACTACTAAAAGATGAAGGAGAACATTTAGAAGATGAGACAACATATAGAGTGTTAAGGTGTCTGAATAAAACTCCAACTAAAGAAATACTAACAAAGGAATGATAAGCTAGATATAGTGGGATTTTTTGATGAAGATTGGGCAGATGTTCCCAATGATAAAAAGTCCACTTCAAGGTACTATTGTTTTGTGAGGAACAACTTAGTATCATGGAAGAGTAAAAAGCAAAATGTGATAGCACGCTCTAGTGCAAAAGTCATAGTATAGCTCCATGGAATTGGCTATTTGTGAACTGATAGCTCAAATACCTGTTGAGGATATAGAAGCTAGAAAACTTAGAGCATGTTTGGATACTTAACGATGAAAAATCAATTTTGGAAGCCAAATGACGTTGGATGAAAATGTTTTGCCTCCAAAACTTCATTTCAAGGGTGTCTGGATGTCATGGAATCCGGGTTTTTCAGAAACCAGGTTTTGTAAAAACCTAGTTTTCCTTCAGGTTTTGCATAACCTTCGTGGGGGTTCTTTTTCAGCTCAAAACTCCGTTTTGCATATTTTTGTGTAATGATTCATTAAATTTCTTTAGAATTGGCACATGCTTTTCATCTTAGTTTCTAATGAACTTACATTTGGAGCCTATGAATTCTTGTTGAATTGAAAAATTAAAGAGAAGACACAAGTGTTGGAAGAATGTGAACTACAATTTTGTTGGGATCACAGTTAAACAAAACACCTTCTTCTAGTAGATGATACATGATCAACTGCATTAACTGTGCTCCACTCTAACTGTAATAAGCTACTGTTCAGTTGAAATCAGCTTATAAAAGCACCTTCAAAATCCATTTTTTTCATCCAAACAAAAACCAGGTTTTAAGAATTGAACACCTGGTTTTTCTAATGTTACCCAAACACTATAATCAGGTTTCCAAAACTCATTAAAAAAAATGGTTTTCACAAAACCAAGTTTGGCAAAAACTACTTTTTCAAGGAGCCCATCCAAATTCCACCTTAGGTGTGACAGCATGGCAATCACATTTTGAAAATAACCAAGTTTTTCATGAAAGGACCAAACACATTGAAGTGTACTGCCACTTCATTAGAAAAAAGATTCAATCAAAGGTGATTTAACACTGAGCATATTAACAACAAACAACAAACAACAGATATTTTTACAAAAGGACTTGGCATAGATAATTTCAATAACATCATAAACAAGTTGGGCCTATATGATTATAGGACAACCAACTTGAGGGCCTATAAATCAGGGGAAGACTGAAAATTTCAATATATATATATATATAAGTAACAAGAAAATCATGATCCATAGATCTATCTAACCTCCAGAACAAGTATCTTAACAATTTGACAGTAGAGACAGAAAAGCCAAATCATGGATCTTACAAATGTTCCAATGACAAAAGAAAGCCAGAAAAATATCTCCCCAACTCTTACTATGTATGTATTGAATAGCATGTGACAAAATAGATGAAGCAAGAACTAAAAATGTTTGACTATTTTCATCACCCACATGCAAAATCATGGTAAATTGATTTGCTTCCCATTGACAGTAGTTCTTATTTTTACATCAATAAGCATCAAAATAGAAAATAATTTCGATCAAAATGGCAGCAGTTGCGTGGAGTGTGCCGGACAGGGCACATTGCGATTGTAGACTTTGTTTGTGACGGTAACAACTGCTATGTACGATGATGAATCAGAGATGATATTGATCTTTCAATGTCACGCCCAAGGTGTGTCAGAAATGATGTGCGATGAGGTCCCCTTTGAATGACCTTTTACTGAAGCATCCTAAAGCGTCAGGAATGATATTAGTGGGTTCCTAATGGCAAGTCTGCTTTGCATCAGAAAACTTTGACTGCCTACGAATTGAAAATAATGTGTTTTCCCACTGTTTTGATAGTCTGGATTAATTTTGATCTAGAATTGAAAATAATGTGTTTGATAATACAAGATTTAACATTCTACAACGATGAATTAAAACCGTCATGATATATACTCTAAAAAGAGATTAACAAATTCTAAAATTTTGGAATCATGATTCCATCTCTTAGGGTAGCACAATTCCAGAATTCTGATACAAAAATAAGTCCATAATTCCATAATCAAAATCCAGAATTCTGATACAAAAATAAGTCCATAATTCCATAATCAAAATTCTTATTTGACAACCCAATTATCATTTCATAAAAAATGAGACTTTTAGTTCAAAAATTCTATAATTCTAGCCTCATCGAACACCCCAGCCTAATGATGCCCCTGATGCAATGATTTGTGCTTGATGCATCAATAAATGGGAGTTGAGTGGCGCCCCCTGAACCTCCCAACCTTTTACTAACGTGGCAACGAAGCATCACAAATGATAATGGGCCTTTTAAATGATGTGCCATGTTATGAGGTTAACTGCGACGCTTATCCAGCATATTGACGCTAATGTCATGATACTTGTCTTGGACATGCTGCGCACGTCAGAGAAGACACTGTATTTTTGACGCATACTAGGTGTACGATATCATATGATGAGCCCTGACCAATACGATTCTCTGACGCATATCAATATATCTTAACTGATGCATTTTCCTATCTTCGACGATGCACTTTTTCGCGTCAAGAACGGGTGGTTTTTTTTTTTCCCAACCTCTTCAACTCATTTCCGGCAACATATTTGATCAAATTATCCAAAACCATAATACTGAACAAAAATATAGCATGAAAATTGAATCTGCGAATTTGATGAAATGAATTTAGCTATACCACGCTTTTGGTCATAGGTCGTATAATTAGGATTTTCATATACAATTTCCATCTTACAGCATCTTAAAAATGCTAACTACATCTGCACGATTACATTTATGGTAAATAATTAAGTTCAAGCAAATACCAAAACTGGACGGCCTTTCAAAATATGTTCTTTTTGAGGGGGTATTTGACATATCTAAAACAATGGAACTTTAGAATGTAATCGTTTATTTTTTAAGAATTAGAATTATTAACCTCCAGCAACAACAAGAATGGAACCATAGGCTCAATTGCTGGGAGCATAGAGGGGAACCTCAACTCCCCGTTTCTGGCATGCTATAGTTCTTTTAGTCTCTCGACGATGGGAATGGGAGATGACCGGTCAGCCAGATGCTTCGCGAACCACCGGTAAATTTCATTTCTTAGACGAGGTATTTTGTTTCCGGAGTTATGGAGTTCAAACCTGGAATTTTGATTCCATAATTCTAGTTTGAATAAGAATTATGGTTCTGAAGCTTTCAGTACTTGATCGAAATTCCAAAGCATCAAACGCCCCCCTTAAATGCCATAATCTCTAGATTCTCCATATATTTATCGATTCATATGTAGTCTTTAAACGCTATATAATATATTAACATAGGTTAATGTTTTAGCACTAGATAATTGCGACAGATACGATTTTTCTAACTTGTACGTGTGTCGCACCGCTAATTAGCTAATTCATGTCGACATTCTGCTGAGTTCTTAACTACTAAAATAATTGGATTGACTTTGCACTTACTTACCTCTTGCGATTGATCACGTCAGTGGAACAACGAAAAGAGTAAGCGCTGGAATCGCCCCTTCAAGTTTCATCTTCGACATATATAAATAAATCAGATACTTCTACGATCGACGACACTTGGCGTTCATCATCTACCTTGTGACTGTTTCTGCACAGTCTTTCTTCTTCTTCTTCTTCTTTGTTCAATTGGATATCGACTGAGATGGCCACACTTTCAGCTAAATGGACCAACGTTCTACTCTGCCTTGCGCTGCTGCTTCTCCTGTTACTCGGAGACGCTGATGCAGGCGGTGAAGGCTCCTGTGAGGAAGAAGAAGGCGACAGCTGTCGGAACAAGGACGAGGCGCTGAAGCTCCGGATAGGCGGCATCTTCCTCATCCTGGCAGCCGGCGCAGTTGGTGTCTGCATTCCCATTGTGGGCAAATCGTTTTCCCTTCTCTCTGCAGGGAGCAGCGGCTTCTTCGTCGTGAAGGCGTTCGCCGCCGGAGTCATTCTATCCACAGGCATGGTACACGTTCTTCCGGACGCCTTCGACAGCCTTGGCTCGCCGTGCCTGAAGGAGAATCCGTGGGCCAAGTTTCCCTTTGCCGGTTTCATCGCCATGATGGCAGCACTGGGAACGCTCATGTTGGAGACGGGCGCCATGAGTTACTACAAGAGGGTTGAGAGCAGAAGGGCCGCTCCGCCGGCCGCCATTAATGGAGGATCGGGTGCAGACCTTGAAGACAATGGAGCCGGAGGGGAGGTGCACGTTCACACACATGCCTCCCACAGTCACGCACATGGCCCTCACATTGGTGGCGCTGAATCTGAAACAATGCGCCATAGAATCATTTCTCAGGTTAGTTGCGGATCCCCAACATGACCTTGTTGTTTTTCACGTAGACAGAGATTGATGCACCGCTAATTTGGTATCAGAAATTTTCTTTTGAATTGCTGAAACCAATTGCAAAGAAATGGATTGGATTCATTGGAAGAAATTAAAACATGGGAGAGAAGGAAGTAGGGAAACGAAAGTGAATTATATTGGAACAAAATAGTTTAGGAAGAAAAATGTTGATTTTCAAACATGTTCGACTTTAGGTCATGAATTAAATATATACTAGAAGCGGTTTATCTGGATGCATGAATACTGAGATATTTTATATTTGATAATTATAGCAACACCTTATGATCTACATAAGGGTTTCGAAATTCTTATATGATGTGAAACTTAACTAGACATCTAAATCGAAGTATATATACAGGGTCTGCATAAAAAACAGTTTTAGAAGTTGACTACAGAGAATTTGTCACTCCATACTCTCATGCTTAACTAAAGTTCAACTAATTCATGGAGCTGCACCTAGATTTGCATCTCTCTTGTTGTAGATACAAGTGGGTAGTTCATGAAAGTAGCAAGCACATAATGCCTCTCCGCTTCTTGCTATAGAAAAGATTTCTGCGGTACGAACATTCAGAAATCAACAGGGATGGCTAATGAAGATTCCAATGTGATCTCCTTTGTCAGGTGTTAGAATTGGGCATCATCGTTCACTCTGTGATCATCGGGATCGCCATGGGGGCTTCTGAAAGTCCGTGCACCATCAAACCTCTAATGGCTGCCCTGAGTTTTCATCAATTCTTTGAAGGAATGGGTCTTGGTGGATGCATAGTTCAGGCAAGCTTTACAAGTACCTTGTTATAAAATATCTGCATAGTGATTTCGTAGGCAAAGGATTTAGATGTTCTTGTTGAATGGCTTTTCTCTTTTACTCATGGGGCACGGTGCTTTTCTTCATCCCATTTTCCATACGATCACCAAGAGAAAATTATATATATATGATTTGTGAATTTCTCTGTCTCAGTTTTAGACACAAATCTTCTGGCCTATAACAAAGACACTTATCTGGTGCATTGCATTAGGCCATGCATCAAGTGGATATGATGGGACGAAGCTCAAGATGACCAGCTCTCTCTCTCTCTCTCTGTGTATATAGAGTGAGAGAGAGAAAGAGAAAGAGAAAGAGAAGGAGAAAGAGAGGAATTGAAATAGTCTGGATATATTTGTTTGCAACAACCAATTTGTTTGGCCATGGTGTTTACCGATGGAAGGCACTTTTTGAGGTGAGTTTTAATGACATAAAATCACCATCCGGCTGTGTAGGCGGATATATATATATATATATATATATATATATATGTTATAGCGAGAAAGAGAGAGAAGAAGAAGTAGATGCTGTCATGTGCCGGATGGCTTAAATTTAAAATTCTTGTCGCTACAGATACCATAAATCATTGCTAAGGTCATGATAAATGGCTGCTGCATATTCACGATGTCTAATGTGAATTTATTGACTTTTTTTGGTGATATTTTTTTTTTATTTTAACTGTCAGGCAACATCTGAGCATTGATTTATGGTTTATTTATACTACCCATGAAAAAAAATATACTAGGTAAAATATTCAATATCTGCCAGACAATGTCTCCCTTTTTTTATGTTCTAAGACAACGAAACCTATGAGAAAGCAAAGACCTGCCAACCTTGACTAGCACATCATTCAAATGCTTGGACCCGAGTATTGCTAAAATGACTAAAATGCCCTAACAACGAAGAGGTTACCCAGAATCACCTTTGGAAAAGACGAAAAAGCCCCACGTGAGGGTGTTGTAAGGAGTTGACGACCGTCAATAACACTCTTTCTCGAGTCCTTCAAAGACTTGTCAAGCCGTTGTAAGGTCATCAGCCTTATATTCATCTTCCCAATTCTAGTTTTTCTATAAAAGATAGGAGCAGACATAGAGTCCTCGCTGTGAACTGCAGATAAAAGATAGGAGCAGTTGTGGGCACCATAATAGAACTACTATTAGGAAGCATTTAATCATGTAGAATGAAAATTTCAAAGTGAGATTTTAGAGAAATCACTATTGTGATGCATCTTATACAGGCAAAGATATTAATTTGATCGTTTATCAACTGACAGATTCTAAAGAAGTCATACATCATGAATTTCAATTGCTTTCACAATGTTGTTGCTTATCAGCTGTACTTGCATTAGGACTGGCATATAGTTGCTCCTTGGTTTGCAATCTTTTTAGTTAGAACAATAAGAATGTGAAATGCTGTTTGTTAACATAAAAATCCTTTCACCTTTTCTTCCTACATTTTTTCTTCTTTTGGATAGAAAGAAAACAGGGAAACATAGATACCTGTCCTTTTGTGACATCTTTAGGGGAGGTAGGTGGAGAGAAATGATCCACAGATTGCAAAATGCATTGACAAAATTGGGTGACAAGCTTGGATGTTGTAATTGGGTGAGTCTTTTAGTGCACACACACACACACACATATATATATATATATATCCGACAAGACTAAAAGTCTAGCTAAGCCCACAAGATGTGGGCTGAGACAAAACCAACATTGCCAATACAAGAGAGTGAGTAGAAAGAAAAGAAGGCATATGGCTCGCATTGGAAAAGCTATATGAAGAGTTACTTGCGTGTACAAAAAATCAAAAGACCAAAAAAGACAATTCTTTATGAAAAATCCTCAAAATACCTGTACTCCACCCTTATTTTTTTTCTGGTGCATATCTATTGCATGCACCCCTCCCCCTGGTGCATGCAACTCACTCTCGTTGTGCTTAAGCACATCTTGGGCAGCAGCCTGGAATATTATCAAATGACATGTGCAATTGCTAACAGTATTTGAAAGCCAAAACCCATGCCTTACAAATGTGAGAGCAAGACGTGGTTTGGATCAACTGAAGGTGGGCAGACTGGCCAAGTATACGAATTTGGTATTTTACTCAAAAGTTGGCAAAGAAGTTGACGTGATTCAAATTCCTATTTAGCGAAGGTAAAGTAGCTCGATGTGTCTTTCATAGAAGTATGATAGCTGCTCTCGTATGCCACAAAATATTTGGCTGCTGGGAGCACATGGAGTTGGCAGGGAATGGTTGCTTTCTGTGACTATTGAGGCAATGGACGTTCCAGGTGATAAACTTCATGCCAAAAATATACTAGAACGAGAGAAGAGGTGTTTGTTTGGTCGAGCAGGGGTAGAAAGAGAAACAAACTTAACTTGATGTTGATAAAGCGACAAGATTTTGGCTAATGTCTGAGGGGTACTAGCTATATAATTTTAATTTTTAAGGGACACCTATATGTAAACAAGAAAAGCTGCCATGAAGTTTTAATACGAAAACAAACACTTTTGATAGGTCTATGTGTGCAATTCCTACACCATGCCCACACCTAGCTCTGCCCCTGTCATGAAGAATTGAGCCAGTAAAAGAGATAGTGAACTCAATGATTGAGGAAAGGTGGGTGTTAATAAGGTGGCAATATAAGAATTGAGCCAGTAAAAGAGATAGTGAACTCAATGATTGAGGAAAGGTGGGTGTTAGTAAGGTGGCAATATATGCTGCAGCTTGAGAGATGGAGGCTGCCAAAGTGGAAAAAAAACTCGTTGAATAGAGAGATAGGAGAGGTGGGGGGAAATAGTGGGGATAATAAAAAAATATAAGGAAAGGGGAAAGATACAAAGCAGGAAATTATGCAATGAAATATTGGGAGGAGTGATGATGAAACAATGAACACAAAGTAGAATTTAGTTTTAAAACACAAGGAGATGAAACAGCAAACACAAAGTACAACTTAGTTTTACAATACTAATGGCTGTTTGGTAATAGTAACATACTGTTACAGTCCCATGAATATGCCCCAAAAAATAATGTAGTTTCATTAAATTCTGTAACAAATGTTCATGAATCTGCCCCATTTTTGAGGCAGATTCATGGTCAATAACATTGTCTTTCTGTTGCCAAACGGCCCCTAAAGTTACTAGCTCAATCAAGGTGGATGAGTTTTTGTTTTCCAAGGCATTTCATTATCTTGAGCATGGAAGGAGTAGAGAATACTTGGCAGGTCAAATAATGTCATGTTTTATTCATCCCTTACTATGTCTAATATGTGCATGCATGAATATTACCGTATGGATTTTCACCCAAATGTCTCCTTTGAGGAAAAAATGAAACATCTTAAATGTTGTTGTTAGACCTATTGAAACAGATGTATATTTTCATGCATGTTTGAAAATAAAAAAATAAGAAAACTAATTTTCTTTTCTGGGTGAGCGAAAGGTATTAATCCCACCACTCAAAAAAAACCCGAAGGCCCCCTCATTCCCCCTGCCTTCAGGGTTCTGAGCTGCGTTGGTGTCAACGATAGCAACGGTACACCATTCAATTTGGATGTCGCACCCTACCACCTGAAGAGACACAGGAACATAGCGCCTACGGAAATCGAACTAGAGACATGTCTTTATACAAACCCCTAGGTCGACCAACTATGCTATGCCCCTTGAGGCAAACTAATTTTCTTTTGTTCCTAGCTCTTCATACATAAAGATTTTTTTTTTAATTAATGGTTTATATTTCTTGGCCATATACATCAAAAAACCATAAAGTTTTTTCATATCACACCTTCCAATCATAGAAATAAATCACAAAGACCATGTTTCGTTTCTTGTAAGAGAAATGAAATCGAGTAATTGCAAAATAACTAGACATAAAAACAACCAATAGTCATCAAATCAAGTAATTTGTTGGGTTGGGTTGAGTTCTACCATGTACTATCTGCCTTACTCTAAAGCCTTCAAGTTGTTAAAGATTCAAAAAAGAAATTCACAGACATAGTGTAGGATCCAACATATATAACATAGGTTGTAAATTTCAAAATATATAATAATGAGGAGAATCAAGAGCACAATTAATTAAAATGGTGGCATACAATGTCACCGATAATGGCTTAACTCATCATCATATTATCTATTTCTAGTGAATTCCGGCAAATTGCTCAAAGAAACTCTATTGATGGACAGGCAAGGTTCAAGTTCAGCTCTTCGGCTTTGATGGTCCTTTTCTTCTCGCTTACTACTCCAATTGGAATAGCAGTGGGCATAGGGATATCATCTACATACAATGAGGGCAGTGTGACCACGCTCATTGTCCAAGGTTGCTTCAATGCAGCATCTGCTGGAATACTCATCTACATGTCTTTGGTTGATCTCCTCGCTGCCGATTTTTCCACCCCTATGATGCAGAGCAGCGTCAAGCTTCAGATCATCACCAACATCTTCCTCCTCCTTGGCGTTGGCCTCATGTCTCTCATTGCTAAATGGAACTGAAAGAAGGGCCTATGAAAGGGAAGCCAAAGGTCACTGTTGACACCGTCCTTTAGCGGAAAGGACTAGTTGTGCTTTGAAATTGACCACATTGTTTTTCTCTAAGTCACATTTGTGTTGCTTCCTTGTTCTGGTTGTGGAATTGCAAGAGTGAATCAAATGGTCCTACACAAATGCCTATGACCCACTTTGGTCATTATGGGGTTTCTTTTTAAATTATCAAGTGTTATTTTTCTTTTGGTTTTGGGTGTGTGTATTTTGAAATTGAAAATGTTGTACTCGTCTCATTGATGTTCTTTCACTAATAAAAGACAACTTTTTTGTAGATAAATTTTGTAATCTATGATAATTAATTAATATGTGGAAGTTACATGAACAAAATAAATGTTTCGGTTTCTGCCACAACGATCTAACTAGTTATTAGGTGAACTCTAGAACCAAGAACTTGTTCTTGATAGATAGACAAATGTTTGGGATCGATTACTATATTCGTACATTGAATAACGAAGAGAACATGTCTTGTACGTGCCTACAAAAAATAAGAAAGTTTTTGTGCTCATAAGTTTGTTGTTGTCATGGTCCAAGTTTTTTACCGGCAACCACAACAATCTTAGCCTAAGCGTGATGATCACAATGATAAAGCATGTTGACTATAACCATTGAGGAGCAGAAAGGTGCCCTTCGCAAACTTGTTACAGAAATTTTTTGTAACGCACAAATTGCGTTACTAAAAGTAAACCACATAGCTGCATTGCTAAGCTTGTTACTGAAAGGTCCGTTACAAATTCTTTTTCCCACGAAGAAGGTTATGCGTTACTGTTCCGTTTTGGTAACGCAAAAAATGCGTTAGAGATTATGTGCATTCCATTATACAGCCCCTTGCCTCCTAACACCAACCTCTTACATTTACAGGAAAACAACTTACACATCAAGAAAAACATAATAAAGCACCCCATACAGTGGAGTTAGGACCAACTGCAGCTTTCAGAAATAAGAATGCATCTCTTACTACCCATGAAGGGAATCCGGTACAAATCTTGTGAAGGTTTCAACAGCAACAAATCAATCGGTCACTATTCACCTTTCTCAGTTCTAGGAATTGTTCAGGCTAAGCAATAAGTTTCAACTTACCACATCCTCAGCACTCTTCTTCTCGTTATTTGAGTAATCGTCATTCGGAATAGACATTCCGATATCCTCTTTCCATGACTCGTTCCCTCAACATCCACAGTAGTGAAACCCTTCACGTCCATGATCAGGACCTGCTGGGGAGATGATCCATCAACACCATTGTCCTCTTCAACATCCAACATGCCAAATCTATTGCCTAAAACCTGATTAACTTAAACACCCCTTCCTGGTCCGAGGTTTCCACTGGGAAATCTAACCGTTCATCTGTTCTTTTGACTTTCTGTTCCCCAATCACATAGGGGTGATTCTTAAATGCAGCAGAAATATGTGAAGTAGAGCCACAAACTCATATAAACAAATCTTACCCTTATATTTAAGATTTTGGTCAAGAACAATATCTGCATCAACAATACTTATACAAGCAAACCTGATGGGAACAAAGTCTAAGAGCGCAGAAACTAAAAATTTGTGCATAACTGTACCTCGCACGAGGTTTCATGAAAAAAATCTACATCCAACAGCATGATCATTGTCATTCTTGCGAAGTCTAAGAAGACCATTCTGTTCCAAAGTTTCATAGGCAACTAACTATGGAAGCCTAATCCAGGTGGGGACATGTGCTCTCCCTTCGATCTTCATTGGCATTGCAGTATGCCGGCAGCTAGCCGCTAGGTATTGCCCACCAACCCTCTGTCGACCTTCTTGAAGCACAGCCTCCATGTCTTCTTCTCAAAAAAGCCAACTAAGAAACATCTCATGAGGGAGAATCGTGAACTTCATATGCCTCATCTAATTCTATTGATCTTTCAAATCCCTAAGCACCACCGATAAATCAAGATTGGGTCGAGGACCTCCTCCTGAAAGGACCAACCACCTAAAGGAAAGCATCATTTTTCTCCCTGACAATGCCTTCTGACCATTCAAGTCTTGAATCACAAGATCGGGGAATTTAAATCCACCTCCTTCCACTCCTGATCGTCCTGAAGCCATTATATGTGTGAAACTAAGATATTTGATTTACCAAGTCAAAAAACAGAGCTATAGTGATTTATTTTTTGTTGTTTGATTGGAGTGCGATGTATCCTTATGCTAGTAATGTGCACATTACTAATGTATGAAGCGCAAGTGTTCACTCAACATTGGCACAAGATAGAGCTCTGATGAATAAATTACTGAAGCAACTTCAACTATTGTTGTTGTTCTTTATTGCAGAGTAGTTGCTACTTGTGTTGGCCGTAATTTTTTAATAAATACACTGCAACAAAACCTTTAACATGCTTCAACGGTGCGCAAAAACCTAGGTCTATAGCCTATTTCATATATATAAGACAATAAAATGGGGGAATCAATGCAAGTATCTTCCAATTTCATTATGTTATATAATATCTCATTTATGATATCTCAAAGGCAGTATTCATCATGGATTTGAAATATCCACATATTACTCCTTTCTGTTTTTTGCTTAGTTTGGTGCAGATTGAACAGGGTGCCCTAATGATAGAATGTCCACTGACGGATACGTTAGAATGATTGCAAAAACTATCATATAATGGAAATCCATGAAGCAGCAAACATATTCTAAGTCAACCAACCATGGAGGCAAAATAAATTATCAGTAGTCTTGCCAACTCAGTCTTCCATGCACGCAGCAAGAGCAGAAAAATCACTTTGTGAGAGAGAAGGTAGCCAGAAATCAACTTGAGATCAAACACACCCAATCAAAAAAACTATTTGGTGATATATTTGCAAAACCTTACGCTGCTAGGACTAAGATTGTGTTCTCTTGGATAATGTTTGAGTACATGGAATACCCGAGCATTAGAATGTTCAGTATTTAACAGCTGGTGGCTTTCAGGTGGACCCAAAGTTATAGGTCTCATGTACGCCATGTGATGACAAACTTTTTGTTCCGGACCTTTTAATTTCATGTTTGCTTATGCATATAACTAAACTTCCACCTATTTATAAGATGCAATATTTTGTAATTGGCCATGGGCTTGAACCCCTCTTCCTTATCTATCATCTCTGACAGCCTCGTCATTGCCATTCTGCTCCCCCCATTTGCTTTTTTCATGGAGAGGAGCAAGAGGTTGTCGAAGTTAACCCAGCGGCTACTAACCAAATTTTTCTTGATTGCAGTTGGTGGTGTCACAGTATTTCAATTACTTTTGTTGATGGCTTCAAGAAACTTACTATGTTATTGATTTTGAGCATAGACATAAATAACTTTTCAGAATTTTAAACAACTAGGTTTTTTTCGGATATAATACTGCGAGTTTGAAAAAATGAACAAATTAAGGTAAACTTTTAAAAATTAATAAAAAAACTAAAATAAGGAAAAATAAAAAATAAGTAAGCAACTAATAATGTAAACATCAAAAGATAAGTAAATTTGCAACAAATAAAAACTAAAAATGAAAAAAACTGTTTGGCATTAAAAAATGAAAGTGAAAAAAAATTGAAAAAATGCGTTAAAATTTCTTAATATTTTTTTCAAAAAAATGCAGCTTTTAATGTTTTAAACAGCAATTTAATTTATGACGCTTTTTTCGCAATTTTTTTCGAAAAAAGGCTTCTTTTGTGGCTATGTAATTTTGAGTACTTACCTTAGAGGGATTCTCGAAACGTAGAGAAGTGGACGATGATGAAGGTGGAGGCCAATGATCAGAGCCTCCTTCCACACCCGTGCATGAAATTTGAATTAAAGTTACACCTTTACAGTGGAATACAACATATACAAATGTTTCTTCAAAGAGTTAATTAAATGGCATTGCAATTGATGTGGAGTTTGAATTGATGGAGTCTGTTGAAAGAGATCTGGTTGAGTTGTATTCCTCAAATCAAGAAGAATCAATTGAAGATAGATGGAAACAAGGGAGGCCAGCAACGCGCATGGATATGGAGATCGGTTTAAAGAAGAAACAATTTAAACTATTGTTATTATCAAGATCATAAAATATCGGATCTTGATAGACCTGGCTAAACTTCCGATTGAGAGATGTATCTCCTCTCTTTTATGCATGCGATAGAGCTAGCAGCATGTAAAAATCTTGTAATGAGGAAATGAAAATATAGTGAAGGAGACCCTTATCATGGATATATGTCAAGCTTGATCGAACCACATATCCTGTTACGTCTCTCTCTTTTCCATTGTTTCACTTAACCTTTACGCACAGTACTGTATTTTTCTTTCTCCCTTCTAATTCGTAGCTGTGTGTTGGTTTGTTTTCTCTGTAATTGGAGTAAGATTTTTTTATTACATGGCATAACACTCTGTTGGCATTTCATTTTTTTGCGGTTGGTTTCCTCTTAGTTTGGTTGTTGTGAAGTTCTTTTGAGTTCTTTGGAAATAACAAATACACATGAAGCATAGGTATGCCAGTTTAGGTGACGGACCCATGCCGACATGGGTTTGGGTATGCTGCGTATGGGCTTGGAGCCTTGGACACGTACCGGACGCACCGTGTTGGGTGCAGTCAATGCACCCGAGCCCGTATCAGACCAAATCTGGACTCAGTCAGCTTTAACTGAGTCCATCCAGTCTAAGAATTGGGATTTTTTTTTTTCTACCGTATTCAGTCTAAGCAGTGACCAGGTCCGATATCTGGGGACAGGTAAGTTGATTGAAATGAAAAATGGTGCATTTTGGTTTTCTTTAGGATCTTCATTAATGTAATTTTCTTTCTTACTTCATATACATATATATATATATAATGTGTGTAAGTGTACAGTCATATCTCCGTACCTATGACTTTTGGACTTGGTCTGTTGAATTTGGTTTGAGACTGCACCAGCACCCAAACAACCAACACATTTATCCCAAGGGTTGCAATATATCCCATTTGAATAGGATATCAGATCAAATTGATCACAAAAAATGGGATATGGAAAAAAATTTAATATTCAATTAAGAAATCAGATCGAATTCAGATTTACGAAATAACATCCGATCGGATTCAGATATACATAAATATTCAATCTGATGTATATTCTGATTCGGATCAGATTTATTTTTAGATAACTATGTTAATGCTCTTACGTTTTCAAAATTGGCAAAATTAGGTTCAAAATTTGGATTCGGATATGAATATAAAAATCGGATTTGGATCGGATTTGAAATGTGAAAGCAAGTTTTTGGATCAGATTCAAATATGACACTTTTATTTATTCCTATTCAAGTCTGAATTCGAATACGAATATATGTGAATATCCGAAGGTTGACATCGCTATTTATCCTCATCCCTATGACCTAGGAAACTATCGGTACTGTCCTTGTCTTTTTTGCTAGTTTCCCCTTCATTTGGCCGTTCCGGAGTTTTTCAAGTTCTTTGAGAGCTATCACCTGTCCTTTTCTTATATATATATATATATATATATATATATATATATATATATTAGTCGTCCGACACCCATACGAAACCAGTAGTTGGAAATTAAATCTCAAATACAGGACCCGAATTTAGCAAATAGTTAAAATCGATCACTTCTTTTGGTTGCTAATCAGTAACAAGGATTATACGATCGCATTACTGACTAACGAATTTCAGTGTGGATTGAGGCTAATCAGCTGTTTGATTTGAGAATATAGAGTCATGTGATTGGTGAGTGGTTCGAGCACTTCATCAAATTAGACCTTCCCAGCGAAGATTCGATTAGCTGAAGCATGACGTATGGATAAAGGGACGGCCGATGGGAAGGTGGCCAACCGTGCAACAATTTCAAAACGCCAAAACCTAAAAGTACATGACACATGAACTGAGTTTGTTCTATAAATACCAATCTCCAACAGCAAACCCTATTCGCAGATACCACACAGAGTAGTTCATAGCCATCTTCTGCACTGCCATGGATTCTTCTGATCATGGCCGCTATGCCATCTTGGCTCTTCTTCTGATCTCTCTGTCAGTGCTAAGCATGTGTCATGTATGTTTCGGAGGGCGCTATCTGCTGGAAGCTGATGAAACCACCAAGGCACCAGAGGAGGTGAACCCACATGATCATCCCACTTTCCCAACAATACCAACCTTGCCCAAGCTGCCTGAGTTCCCAACTCTGCCTGAGCCTAAACTCCCGGAGATCCCCAAGCTGCCGGAGCCAAAATTCCCGGAAATTCCCAAGTTAACCGAAGGTCATGATCTGCCGGAGATGAAGTTCCCAGAAATCCCCAACCCATTTGAGCAGCATCATCTTCCGGAGCTGCCAAAATTCCCAGAGATCCCCGAGCCAACTCTCCCTCATGAACTTCCGGATGTCCATGATCTGCCTAAGCCTACTCTTCCTGAGTTGCCCCATGAGTTCCCAGCTTTTCCCAAGCCAACGTTACCTGAATTTCCGGCAGTTCCTTACAAACCCACTTCACCATGATCACCGCATTCACTGCAGGCCATGCTGATCAGCTTTATGGCCATTTTGAGACTCGCTCTCTCTGTGTTTCTTAGTGCTTTATGTACGCATGTGAGGTTGCTCACACACGTTGTCCAACCCTTCTTTCTTTGTCTTCTCCAAGTTGTTTGTCATTTGTTATGATCGACAGCCGTTGCCTTTTATCCAGATGCTTTTGATATTAGAAATAAATTGACACCCAAGTTTTGAACGTCCCGATACTTATATATGTTGTGTGAGAAATTGCTTGGGATCACAGTTAATTAAGGAGTACATGCACCAATTCTTGTTAATTATGTATAATGTCAGCACATATATAGTAAACAGTTTTTTATTATATTATTTTTTATATCAATTTGAGATATGTTAATAATTTTTAATTTAAAAAAATGCGCAATATAGTTGCCTATCGGCTCAACAGGGAAATTTTTTGGCCCTCAATTTCAAAAGTACGAGTGTTATTTTGTGGAAGGAAAAAATATTGAAATCGACGCCCTTTTGTAGAAACTATTATATATATATATATATATATATATATATATATATATATATATATATATATATATATATATATATATATATATAGATATATGTGTGTGTGTGTGTGTGTGTGTGAGAGAGAGAGAGAGAGAGAGAGAGAGAGAGAGAGAGAGAGCAGCTTGTAGTACATTTTTTAACTTTAAGAAACGAAATAACCAAAAAACTTACTTAAAATTTGTAATTTAATGCACTTCTGAAAATAGCTGCAGCTTTTCTTCCTTTCAATTATCAAATTCACAAAATTTTTGAACTTTGATAAAAAGTAGACGGAGTTACGTTCTTGCTTGAACCTTGTTCTCTGGTCTACTCTTTATACTCTACTCTAAAAATAAAAGTAGCGTAACCTCTCCCATTTTTCGGTAAGGATTTCTATATGTGTCTCTAGTTTTTAGTAAATTGCGGCAACGAAAACATTACATTGAATGTTAACTGTCGAACAGTGAGAAAATATATATTTCCACATGAAAATTGGTTGCCTTCAAAATTTCGGAACGTGTCCTTGGACAACTGAGTCCAAAGCATCCAATCTATTGTTTTTTAGTTTTTCCTTTTTTAGTTTCATCACGTTTGGTCTTTTTAGAGTTTAATTGGTCGCAAACCTAACCTGGTTTGAAACGCCATTTTCTTTGCAAGTTCCCAAGAAATCCAACGCTATAAATACTAAATGAAATATTTGCTACCTAACATATTTCTTTAAGCCCTTTCTATATAGACATGTGTCAAGCTATGCATGTCCAATCAAAGAGACCCGACGCATTGCCTTGGTTGGTGTGGGCGGGTGTGAATATGCACACCACACAATGTACGAACCTGATTATATGCAGTGCATGAATTTTTGTGGGGTAATATGACTAATGATTAAAATATTTTTAATTTACAAAAATACCTTTAATTTACATGATTTTTTTTAAAGACAAAATTAAAAATAAAAGTAAAAAGACCTTTAATAAATTATTAAAATGTTTTTTCATCCTTTACTATGCATGGTGCACCCAGTGCATCGTAACTTTCTCTTTCCAATGTATTGTTGTAAAAGGCCAGAAGAAATCCACAAATCCTTTATGACATTGGATTTTTCAACCCAATCAAACATAAAAAATTGTTAGACTCGTTGAAGAACTAAAAGAAAGGGACCTTGAAATTGAAAACGTAAACATAGTTAAAGAATTGCAGTCGGTGATCGCCATTGCAGCATATTCACATATCAATGCATTGCCAGCCAACATCATTGACTCTGCTATTGTTAAGACAACTACTTCATCATTAACTTAACTGAAAATAAACATTTTCAAAGAACATTAGAGAAAATAAATTTCACAACCACCAAATAGAAAATAAGATCAAATGTATCCAACAGCAGTATAGTGTGGTAACTAAAACCAGTGAGCAATTAATTATTTGACATTTCATAGAAACAACTTGGCATCAGGCCCGGGTTGGCCCGACTGAGCCCAATTCAGTTCGATAAATTTTTTTAATATTATTTTTATTAATATATATAATTATATATATTTTATTACGATAAATTATATTAATGTATTATTTTATATTATATTTTTATTTTAATCAAGCTAGACCGGGTCAAGTCCAGACTCGAGTTTTGGGTGTCCAAGTTATGGCGTTGCCGGAGCCTGACTCCTTATTGGGCCAAGCAGGCCGGATGGTCGGCGCCTATCGGGGATTGGTGCTCCTTCCTTTTGTTAGTTGAAAAAAGATCACAAAACAATGAGAGAAAACACCAGACCCCAAAATAGCCTTCACAATCCTAAATAACGAATTAAGTAAAGTCACCTTGACCTTAGAACACACCGACTCATAGACACAACACAAGCACATGCAGATCTCTCTTTCTCTCTCTTCTCTCTCTCTCTCTCTCTCACACATGTGTAGGACATCTCAATCCTGCCGGATGGTTAAACTTTAAAAATTTGTCTCTAAAAAAAATATGGTATTAATTATAGTTTATAGTCCTATGATGGTTTATAGTGGTTTTACTGATGTTTTAAGGTTCTTTTAACAATTCAATAATAATGACTACCTATATACCCCTCTCGATTGTTAGAAACTATTTTGCGCAATCTAACTCTAATATAAGAATGTTTTGATGACAAATATATGCCGAACGAATTATCATTTATTTAATAATTTTTTAAGGCAACAGAAAATGAGTGGCTCTTATAACATCAAAATTCTAATAATAGAAAATTCAATCATTTTAATAAAAAATTTAAATTAAGACTTTATATTAAATTAATGTGTAAACATACATTGGAGATTTCATGTTTTGTATAATCTTTATTTTGAACAAAGAATTTAAGATGTTTAGTTTAATTTTTATCCCTGACCTATGTGTGTGCGTGAGTGTGTGTGTGTATATATATATATTCACAAGATTTGTTCATGTCTTGACATGCCTTATCAAGAAGGCATATAGGTATAGCCTTGAGAGATGTATACACCTTCACGCACTATTTGTTCATTTCTTCACATGCCTTCTTGCCAGAAGGCTTACAGCTACCTAGCTTTAATTGTTAAATTGTTAATGCATGCCCAGTTGATCAAAACAAAGAGAAAAGGAAAAGAGAAAAAAGCCGTTGACGTCTTATGATTTATCAAAACACGTTGCCTCATCAACAAAACTTCTAAACTAACAGAACTAAAGGACTAAATTGGGTTGAAATCTTTTGAATAACTGTCACTCAAGTTTGTTCAAACTCATTCTGTAATTGACTAATCATCTGCTTGATATGAGCATAGTTATCTGTTTGACATAAGAGTATAGTAAATGCGTTTGGTGAGTGGTTGAACTACTTGATCATATCAGACCTTGATCTAGCATGACGCAAGTATCAAGACTCGCCAATCGGAAGGTGGCCAACCGTGCAACAATTTCAAAACCCCAGAATTAAGTACACAGCATGTGAACCGAGTTTGATCTACAAATACGAAGCTGCTCCAACTGCAAGCAGACACTGCAGCTTGTAAGGATCGATCTTACATACAGAGCAGTCAGAGTCATCTTCATTCTTCACAGCACCCATGGCTTCTTCTGATCATGGCCGCTGTGCCATCTTAGCTCTTCTTCTCTCTCTGTCAATGCTAAGCAGCCATGTATGTTTGGGTGGTCGCTATCTGTTGGAAGCTGATGAGAGCAAGGCACCGGAGGAGGTGAACCCACATGATCAACACCCTTTCCCGACAATACCAACCTTGCCCAAGCTGCCTGAATTCCCAACTCTGCCGGAGCCTAAACTCCCGGAGATCCCCAAGCTGCCGGAACCGAAACTCCCGGAAATTCCCAAGTTAACCGAAGGTCATGATCTGCCTGAGATGAAGTTCCCAGAAATCCCCAACCCATTTGAGCATCATCTTCCGGAGCTGCCAAAATTCCCAGAGATCCCCGAGCCAACTCTCCCTCATGAACTTCCAGATGTTCATGATCTGCCTAAGCCTACTCTCCCTGAGTTGCCTCATGAGTTCCCATCTTTTCCCAAGCCAACTCTGCCTGAATTTCCCGCAGTTCCTTACGAGCCCACTTCACCATGATCACAACAGGCCGTGCTGATCAGCTTAACGGCCATTTGGCGTTCGCCGGTAGACTTACACTCCCTGCATATGTTTTTCTTGTGTTTTATGTACGTATGTGAGGTTGCTCACACATTGTGCAACCCTTCTTTCTTTGTTGTTTGTCATTTGTGGGTAATTACTATGATCGGGAGACGTTTTCCTTGTATCCGGATGCTTTTGATATTACGAAATAAATTAATACCCAATTTCTAACATCCCATGATTTAATATGTTGAGTGAGGAATTCTTAAGGATCGCAATTAATTAAGGAGTAAACACACCAATTCATAGATGTCAGTACATATATATATATAATGCATCGGGTATGATTGAACACCAAACATTTTGTGTTGTGAATCCACAAATCCTATATGTGACTCGATTTTTAAGCTCGACTCGACTTAGTCCAATAAAAAATGAATAACTTCATTGTATTTATTTTGTTTCTTCTGGTTTGCTTCTCATTTCATCTCACTCGTTCTGTCTCTTCACTTTCTAACAATTTATTGGTTTCCTTGGTTTTGGTTTTTAAATTTGTGAATTATGTGTTATATATCAAATACGTCTTAGGGACATGATTATACAAAATAATTTACTTGATTAATTAAATAAATAATTGATAATTTGATAAATAATACTTTTTTATGAGTTCAACAGTTGTTTCATATTAAATATATTTATTTACGATTAATTTTCATATTTTTAAAAATATTCATTTTATTGAAATTTCTTGATAGAAGTTTTTTTTATTATTTTTAATTAAATAAATACATTATTTAAGATATCCTGTTTAGTTGATGTCTTAACCATAATAGTTATACAAAAACGTTTAATTAAATACAATGTTAATTATTAATTAATTAATTTTATGTGATATAGTTTGAATTAATTTAAGTTAAATGGTGTATATGATATATTTGACTATTATTATTATATGCAACTTCATAAAAGTCATTACCTCTTAATTACATTATACTCTCATGTACAATTTATATTCATCATAGTTCATCATTTTAATTTCACCGCTTTAAGTTGATGTGCTTGGCTAGACCCAACCATTTATAGGTTGCAACGGGAACACCAACTCAAGCTCTCGGATTCAGATATAACTTAAAATTCAGATTCAGATCGGATTCGGATCGAATATTCAGTATAACTTAAAATTCAGATTAAAATTTGGATTCGGATCATATTAAAATATAACTAAAATTTAGATTTTAAAGTGGGATTTATGGAATTCAAATTCAAATCTGAGTCCTAATATATGAATATCCGAAAGAAAAATCGAACTGATCTAAATCCGATCCGTTGACATTCAAGAGAAAATGACCTTAGCAACTATCCAACTAAAAAAATCAAAACATTTTACCCATTGTTCGTGTAGAAACATTGTCAGCTTCGTCACATGAGCTGCCACAATGCCCATCATCCATAAGTGGTAACTAAGGGTGAACAACGAGTCTAGCAACTCAAGCTCGAGCTCATTAAAGCTCAGCTAGTGGTTGAGTTCGAGCTGACTATTTTCAGCCGAGCTCAAGCTGATTTTTCAACTCCTTTGTTTAGTCAAGCCGAGTTCGAGTCAAACGAACTCGAATTTTTAAGCTCGACTCAAGTTAGTCCAATAAAAAATGAATAACAACTTCAGTGTATTTATTTCGTTTCTGGTTTGCTTCTCATTTCATACCACTGGTTCTCTCTTCACTTTCTTCGTCTTCAACATCATCCAAATGGAAGGTGCTCACTCCCTCAGCAAGTGGGGGTTTCATCCATCGCTTGCTGAAGCACAGGAACCCTTGCTCGTTCCCTCACTCCAGGGAGCGAGAACCCTCTCCAGCAGGCAAGAGCGAGGGTTTCAATAAATGACCATAAATGAATCATTCAAAAGTTCAGGAAAACCCTTGATCGGGTGTGAGGGTTTGAAAACCCTTGCTCAGGTGCAAGGGTTTCAAAACCAACGAAACCTTCGTTGGTTAGGTAGGGTTTCAAATGATATCAAATTTCTCAGATAAAATTGGGGTTTATCAAGTTCCTCATTTCTCATGATTCAGAAAAATCTCCCTTTCCCCACCACTGGAATCTCCAGTTTATTTGCTTTAAAAAATATTCTTGTTTTGGCATATGATGCATGACAATGGCCTGTCACCAACATGCAAAAACTAAAGAGCTTAAGAACAAAACGGATTTCAGCCCCAAACGTAAGTTATATTGGCAAAAGATGTTTAAAAAAAAATTCAAACATATTTTATTTTAATTAGAACGAGAAAATTTCAAATATAAAAAAAAATCCAACAAATTGACCAACTAAATGATACTCATGTTCCACCTAAGAGAACAAAATTTTCACGATGGATCGTAAATTTTAAAGCATTCAACTCACACGAGTAAATTACTTCAGTTTGTCCGTCCAACCCAAGAGATGATACTTACCGCTTTTGACCAAGTCGATCATTCTTTCTAATCGACTTTCAACCTTGCCCTAGCAAGTTCCTAGAGTACATTCCACTATTCGCTTAAGTTCAATAAGAAAACTTGAGAAAACAATATTGTGGCGATCACACTAATCGAACATAACCTAGTTACTTAACTTAGTGTTTATTCATAATTGATTACAAAGAACGACAAGGAATTTTGAGCCACGACGTATCTGTTCAAATTTCAAAGTACATGAGTTTCATTTGTTTTCCTGACAGTGGCATTGTCCAACCCATAGCAACTTAGAAACTCGATGAGTTTAGCAAATTCAATTGAGTCCAATATACTACGTTTCAGACCTATGGGACATTGAATATAATTCAGCCCAGCAATTTGAGACCACGCAATGTAACTTCTATTTAACTGATGCTTTACATCTTCTAAACATGGAAGGCAACCATCCAAGCACGTACAGTGGTTACCCTCTTTTATTTTCTCCCCAAGTCTCACTGCAGGTTTCAAATTGTACAGTGACATTCAAAAGTTTCTAACTTGATACTATATACAAATTTGACATCATTATCACAAGAAAACGAATGGATCTATTTTATGAAGTTCATCAAAGTTGAAGCATGTTGAGTAAGAATCACAATCAAGACACTTAAAGTCAACCATCCTAGGTTTGAAGCACCTCTTTTTATATACATATATGCTTTTGCACCTAAGGTGCAAACAACTTTGAAGGTGCATAACTGTTAAAGATACAACAATCCTTACACTGTATTGTATTAAAGGTTTTGGGCATATGGTCAACTTGCAGCAACCATTACTCGGTTGCAGACTTTGTTCTAAACTTCTAATATATTCACATGCAGTACAGCATTTTTAAAGCTAACTCACCTGTATTTGGTTATGGAAACTTCTGTATTGTTACCTGAGCTTATAAAATGGTCAAATGCGTGGCTTCAGTTGGTTTCTCAACTATGTCAACATCCAGAATTGAACCCTTAAAACCATAAGTTCAAGAGGATCACTACACCAGTCCTGATCTTTTCAAAAACAGCACTACCTTCTCCCAAAGACACTAAGGTCGTCACCACAAGCTAGGGCCACAACCTCTGCCTTGTCAACCAAAGATCCCCTTGGCAAAAGGTCATGCCCTTCAACAACGGAAGACACTTAGTGAGAAAAATTTCTTACAACCACTTAATACGTCGTCAATTGATATTCAGAAAAAAAAAAATCAAAATCGGAAAAGGAAATCGATGCAGGTTGTTGCAGAATTCCAGTTGTTGTAGATTGGCATGAGGGTCTAGAGAGAGAGAGAGAGAGAACAAGCCTGAAAACAGAGGGCTTTTTTGGCCAGTCCTCATTTTTAACAGAAATAAAAGAGAGAGATGCTTGTACCTCGGTTGCCATCACCGCTCTCCGCCTACTGGTGGTGGTCTGCTGCCGCCGTCTACCGATGGGTGATGACATATGCGAGCAAAAGCGTTTTCGTTTTCCTAAAAAAAGATGGTTTCGTCCAACCATAAACTTTCATATTAGATATGGATCCAAATCAGGGCATATCCAACCCATTGAAATATCAACCAGATAAGCAAAACAAAATTTAAGAACAAGAAGATCAAACAAGATGAATACCAATGTTTATACCCCTGTTCACGCAAAAAATTATGCATTATTTTTCACATGTAACAAGATGGGTAGAATTAAAAAAACTGATTTTCATGAAAAACAAATGCTTACCAATGGGCATGTCATCAATTGTGTAGTCCATGAATTTTGAACACCACATTGTTAAAATATAAATCCTTCACCAGCACGTTGAAGAGGAGTCTCTTAGGATTCCACCTCCTTGTAGAATGTGTTAAGATATTTAATGTCCTTGTAACATGTGAAGAGTCTCCTAGGATTCTATGTTGTAGTTAATATCCTTGTTATATGGGAAGTCTCCTAGGATTCTATGTTGTAGTTAATATCCTTGTAATATGTGAAGTCTCTTAGGTTTCTATAATGTAATTAATGTCCTTGGAGCTTGTGAAATCTCCTAGGATTCTACGATTGGAGACTCTTAGAATTCTGGAAATGAGATTATAAATAGAGGCCGTGCAAACCATTTTGGCTACGGCTTCTTCTCCTCAGTTTCTTCTTGTTTTCATTCTCTCTCTCCCTCTCTCTCTCTCTCTCTCTCTCTCTATCTCTATCTTCCTGCGTAAGTGCTGTTTTCTGGTTACAGATATTGGTGCTAGATTTCTATCATGGTATCAGAGCGCCAGGTTACGTTATCTCTACCAAACGAAATGCCCAAACAGGTCTGATCTGGTTAGAACTCTTTTTTCATCTTGTCTCTATCCTGAATTTACTTTTCTCTTGCGCAATTCTTGTTCCTTTTTCTTCTTGCTTACCCAAGGACACATCTTGTTATATCGTGTCTTCTTTCCCTCTCATCTTCTACCTATATACCATTTCTTTCTGCTGTCATGGAAAACCTTTCGCATTCTGGCATGTCCTCAAGTTTTCTTCCTCACCTTATTACCGAAAAACTCAACCATGAGAATTATCTGATCTGGAAAAGGCAAATCATGCCTTTCATAAGAAGTCAAGGCCTCTTTGGACATCTCGATGGTTCAACAAAGGCTCCACCAATATTCGTCTTACAGGAAATAAAAAATGAGGCAGGAGAAGTTATTGTTGTTCATGAAGACAACAATCCTAAACATGCTATGTGGATGAGACGTGATCAAAGTCTGGTTGCGTATATTTTGTCCACTTTATCTCAACAAGTGTTACTTTCAGTTTCTGATGATTGTACTGCAGAAGAATTATGGGAAACCCTTGCTGATACCTTTTCCCAAATATCAGAAGCTCGAATTATGTACTTAAAGAAAGAATTTCATAATTTAAGCAAAGGTTCAACGTCTATCATGGATTATTTGGGGCGTATTAAGGCCGTCGCAGACCAACTTGCTGCCTCAGGGAATAACATTTCTGATAAGGAAAAGGTGCAGCAAACCTTGAATGGACTTGGGCATGATTATCATGCTTTTATTACAGCTCTTGAGGTCCTTCCTGTTCTGCCTTCCTTCAACGAACTACAAGGTAAACTTCTCCAACATGAAATGAACATGAAAAGAGTCATTGAAAGGACTGATCAAGGGAACTCCCAAAATGTGTTGGCTATGAATGTAAAGTTTGGTAAGAGCCATGGGAGCTCCAACCATGGTGGTCGTGGCATTCTACCAACACCACATAACCAAGGTATGTCTCCTTTGGATACTTCAAGAAAAATACCAATTTGTTTTCAGTGCAATAAGAAAGGACACATGAAGGCACAATGTTGGTTTAATCCTCAAAATAAAAACAAAGGGGTAACACATGATTATAAACAAGGAGGACAAAGTTCTAAATCCACCGCTGAAGATATGCAACAGCTATTGATGACCGCATTCTCAAAGATGACTATAAAGCAAAATGAGCAGGGAGAATGGTTCTTGGATTCAGGTGCAGCTACCCATGTGACAGGAAATGCAGGTAAATTGACTAACTTATCCCCTCATTACGGTAGAAGTTGCATTATAACAGGTGATGGAAAATCTCATCCTATTACACATATTGGAAATGCACATATTCCATTGTCATCCTCGTCTCTATCACTGTCTAATGTTGTTCTTGCTCCCAATATCAAAAAGAACATCATATCCATTTCTAAACTCATTGATGATACAAGCTCTTCTGTTGAATTCACACCTTCTTCTGTCTATGTCAAGGACCTCCAAACGAAGAAAATGTTCGCTAGAGGGGAGCGTCAAGGGAATATGTACGTCCTCAAGGAATGTCTACCCAAGGATTCATCCACTTTTGATATAGGATTGAAGACATTTTCTCTTTCTCATAATGCGTCATCAGTGCCAAGTTCTTGCCATTTTCAATCAAAAGTAAGGGGCCCTAACCAATTTTTGGAGTCTGATTTGTGGCATAGTCGGCTAGGACACTGTGGTCGACATTTCATTGAAAAACTTGTCACAGATAGTCTCATTCCAAGATCAAGTTTACCTCTTACTTCAAGTGTCAAAAAATGTTCAAGTTGTGGACTTTGTAAGAGTCATGTTTTACCTTTCCATAATATAAATCAAAGGGCTTCCAAACCTTTTGAAACTATTTTTTCTGATGTATGGGGGCCAGCCCCTATTGATTCCATGTCTGGGTCAAGATATTATGTCTTATTCATTGACTCTTACTCACGTTTCACCTGGATTTACTTCATGAAACACAAATCAGAAGTACCTCACATATTTCGAAACTTCTATGTCATGATTTAAACTAAATTTTCATCCAATGTGGTGCATTTTCAATGTGATGGAGGGGGAGAATATTCCTCGCTTGATTTTATTGAATTTCTACGTGAAAAAGGGATAACTAGACAAATTTCCTGCCCTTACACACCACAACAAAATGGTGTAGTTGAGCGGAAACATCGACATATAGTTGAAAGCGCCATGAGCATGATGCATGATACTAATGTGCCCATTTCCTTGTGGACTGAAGCCTTCCATACTGCTGTATACATAATAAATTGTTTGCCTATGACACTCTTGATGTTTAAATCGCCATATTTTACACTCTTAGGCAAACAACCTGATTACAAGAACTTGAAGGTTTTTGGTTGTGTATGCTATGTTCATGTTGATGCTGCCTTGAGGAACAAGTTTCAAGACAAAGCTATTCAATGTAGATTCGTTGGATATGCTGATGAATATAAAGGTTTTCGATGCTATGATCCAACAACTAAACGTATCAAAACTTCAAGAAATGTCATTTTTGATGAACATAGTTTTGATAATACAAATGAAATGCCTATGACCATTGAATCTTATGATCCCTGGACCAGTACACAGTTATTCAATGCAGATCCTGTTATAGAAAATGATGTGCCTCAAAGTGAAGATTCAGAGAGAGCAATACAACCGTCGGATATGGCTCAAAGTGAAAATCAAGAAGATCCAACACAATCATCAAGTCATCACGAAAACAATAATGAAGAACAGAGCAACGATGCACATCGGTATTCGGGTCTTATCTACAGTCGACGACTAAGGGACAAAGATGCTCACAGTGAAGAAGACAACATGCCCCATCTTAGAAGATCCCAACGCATTCGTCATCCCATTCACAGGTGGGTTAGCTATGATTCTTTATCACTTGATTTTCAGTTATTCATGGCAAAAGTTGGCAAGGAGGAAGAACCTACTTCATTTGATCAAGCATCAAAATCACATCATTGGAGAAAGACTATGAAAGAAGAAATGGATGCCTTGCATGAATGTGGAACATGGGAGATCGTTCCGAGGCCACACGAAAAGAACGTAGTGGGCTCCAAATGAGTATACAAAATTAAATACAAACCTGACGGCAGCATAGAAAGACACAAAGCAAGGTTAGTAGCAAAAGGGTTTACACAACAATATGGAGAAGATTATGATGAGACATTCAGCCCTGTGATCAAAATGGGAACAATTCGCGTGATTATATCATTGGCAGTTGAATATGGATGGAGACTATATCAAATGGACGTGAAGAATGCTTTTCTTCATGGTGATTTAAGGGAGGAAGTATATATGGAACAACCTCCAGGATACACGAAAGGAGACTCTCATGCATGGGTTTGCAAACTAAGAAAATCTATTTATGGACTTAAACAGGCCTCACGTTCGTGGTTTGACAGCTTCTCTTGCAAGATTCAAGAATGTGGTTTTCGGAGATGTCCTCTAGATCACTCTCTTTTCATTTATCGAAAGGAAAACATATTTACTTTACTTCTTATATATGTTGATGATATTGTTATCACAGGCAATTCAGAAAAACACATAGAAGAAGCTAAAGTTTTGATGATGCAAAACTTCAAAATGAAAGAGCTTGGTGATTTACGATTCTTTCTTGGAGTGGAGATTGATAGGCACAATAATCTCCTCACATTGACACAACAGAAATACACGTTGGATCTGCTGAAAAAGTCAGGTATGTCTGATTGTAAGCCTGTTGGAACTCCTAGTGTTCTAAATCAAAGACTAAGTACTCAAGATGGGGAGTTATATGAAGATCCTACGCAATATCGAAGTATTGTTGGGGCACTTCAATATCTTACATTTACTAGACCAGATATTATATATGCTGTGAATCAAGTATCTCAATTTATGCATGCACCTAGAGATACTCACATGGATGCTGTCAAAAGAATATTAAGATATCTTAAAGGGACAGCAGGAGATGGCTTAGTTAATGGTAAGAGTGAAAATATAACTACTGGACATCAACTTATGATATTCACAGATGCAGATTGGGCTGGAGATCCCGATCAAAAAAAGTCCATTTCTGGTTTTTGTATTTTCATTGGACGTAATCTTGTGTCATGGAGTTGTCGAAAGCAAAAGGCAGTAGCAAGATCCAGCACTGAAGCTGAATACAGATGCATGGCTGCAGGTACTGCTGAAGTTACATGGGTTAGACATTTGCTAGAAGACATTGGAGAAAAGATTAAAACATCAATGTTAATGTGCGATAATCAAAGCGCTATTAACATTACCTTTAATCCCGTACAACATGGTCGAACAAAGCACATTGAGATTGATCAACACTTTGTTAGACAAAAGGTGGAAGACAAGGAGATTCAGCCTATTTATGTTCGTACAGATGAGCAAGTTGCAGACTTATTTACAAAAGGATTAACAAAGGAACGATTCTGGTTTCTAAAAGGCAAGTTGTACATGGTGCAAAACCATGCACAACTTGAGGGAGGGTGTTAAAATATAAATCCTTCACCAGCACGTTGAAGAGGAGTCTCTTAGGATTCCACCTCCTTGTAGAATGTGTTAAGATATTTAATGTCCTTGTAACATGTGAAAAGTCTCCTAGGATTCTATGTTGTAGTTAATATCCTTGTTATATGGGAAGTCTCCTAGGATTCTATGTTGTAGTTAATATCCTTGTAATATGTGAAGTCTCTTAGGTTTCTATAATGTAATTAATGTCCTTGGAGCTTGTGAAATCTCCTAGGATTCTACGATTGGAGACTCTTAGAATTCTGGAAATGAGATTATAAATAGAGGCCGTGCAAACCATTTTGGCTACGGCTTCTTCTCCTCAGTTTCTTCTTGTTTTCATTCTCTCTTTCCCTCTCTCTCTCTCTCTCTCTCTATCTCTATCTTCCTGCGTGAGTGCTGTTTTCTGGTTACAGATATTGGTGCTAGATTTCTATCACACATGTGCACATCTAGTTAATAGAAAAGCAATTGCACATATAAATTACATAATTGTAAAGAAAGTACTTAAAACTTATCATCTTAGATTGAATCTACAACGTTGCACCAACGGACAAATTTACCATTATTACACTCAATAAACAAGACACTATTGCTATGAAAGTAGATTACAGAAATACATGGCTAACATGGCTATAAAGAAGACTTTTAATCCTAGTCATGCAAAGAAAAACAAGACAGGAGAACATAGCCTAACGGGATTAATAAGTTTCCCATTTTCCAAGCCAAATTCACAAGAACATTTGTCCAATCCACAGCTTATTAAGAACTGAGGTAAGTGGAACACATACAGGCTGAATACCACACACAAAGTCCAGAGTCATCAGTGTAACAGCATCAATGACTTGCTCCTCCTGCTCCAAACCAGTTTTGGTAAGAATCAAGTATGCCAATGTATTTCCTGTCAACAACAGTCTTAATCAGTGTTATAAAAACCTCACTGTGAATCAAATTGGTTAGGGTGCCCATTTGCTGAATTGGCTGATTCAATGACTCAATCAGTTGGACTTAGAAACAAATATTATTTACTTTTGTCAAAGAATAAATAAAATAAGAAAAATCTTAAAAGACTTGAGAATATAACAAAAAAAGTGACAGATGGCAAGTCTATATCCACTGAATAGAATCAGTTTGCCAGCAATTTGATCCACACCTGTGATTCATAATTTATTTCTCTTTTGATCAAGATGATGGCCAAACAGCTCATAATATTTGGCATCTTCTGTTGCAGCATCGTTTCAACAGGCCAAAGTGACAAATGCTCACAGCAGAAAGAAAATAGGAGGAAAATGGAAAGTTGTGCTTATGGCAATTTTCAAAAGCAGCCTTCAGAATAGTGTTCAGGAGATGAGGAGTCCCCTCTGACTTTGCAGCTAAGAAAAGAGATGTTGTGGCAATCAACTGCATGGACAAAAAACTTGCATAAGTAATAAGTAACTCTCCCTGTGAGGCACATATCATTTCTAAGAAAGAACATGAATTTGCTTCTATTAGTGCATACATCCTATATGGAAAATATGGCCTCTTCTATTTAAGTCACTTTGTCATGTTTCTTCAATTTCTTTTTTTCCCTTTACAATTAGATTTTCCCGTGTACAAGGAAAAAAATGCTATAATACAGGTTTTCATACAAGAACTTACCTAAAGTCCAGCTTGAACTCTGCAAACCTTCTACATCAAATGTGCGAAATTTTGGAGGAAAGCAATATTTTATAGGCACAACATAATTGTGGTAATCTGTAAAGCAATTGTCTGTTCCATAAAAAAAAAGTCAAAAATAGAAAGAGCAGCATTAAAATCCTATATGACAATCTAGATGAACCCTTACTATCTTGGAGAAATTCAACAATGACATCAAAAGACAGTGGACACTTATGTCAAAACATAGAAGTACCAATAAGAACAAACACGAGAACATCCTTTTTAGTGACAATGAAGCTTATATACTTCCATTCTTTAATCGTTATTGACATCCCAAGCTGTGGAGGTGGACCTTCAGTTGAACTTGAGCATCAGATGACAATTGGTTTGGAAGAAGACAGAGCTTTACATGCTTGTTTGCATATCAGAGAGTACAATGCAAATGCCCCACCTGCAATAAAATTGAGCAACCAAAGGCAAGTCCTGCAATTAGATCTGATAACTAAGATTTAGTTACAAGCACAAAAAGAAAGCATGCTTTCAACTGTATGAATTGACATGTTAGCTCTGAAAATAAAAACACTATATGTGTACATTTGAACAGTGGGCCCAGTTCTAACCTTTTAGGCTGCACTAATACACCACTCAGCCATATCCACTTGCATTGTGATATTTTAGAAATGCCATAAGAATTCAAGCACTAGCTGCACATCATCAAATACATGTTCTTCTGTACTTGTGCATGTGCACATCTGTCTTTCTACTTGGGTATGAGAGAGAGACACACACGCACATGTTCATGACAGAGACTCTGAGTCATATCTTCCATATGCTTCAAACCACAACAAAAATTATGCACTAAACCACAACAAACATAAAAAGGAAATTTCTTGTCTCTAGTTGTATTAACTACTTTCGTTTTTCTAGAAAAGTTGTCGTTGAATGGTGAATGGCATCAGAGGCTCTTGGTTCACCGACTACAACAGGCCTGGCAGGCAACCAAGTTCAGGAAAACCCAAAATGTTAGGATCAAGTTCACGAATTCATGAAATGCATAAAATGCTACAAGTATTAGAAATTATTCTTGGGAATATATATATATATATATATATATATATATATATATATATATATATATATATATATATATATATATATATATATATATATATATATATCACTGTTCACCTTCTAATTCACGGGCATTACCTGCACAACATCTGGATAAGAACATCAAAAGCCAATAACACTCAACCAACATGAGACAAGAAGAAACTGAATACTAATCTAGTCCAAAACTATGAAGGACCCAGCTGTTGAAGCAAAGGCATGGGTGGGTAGTTGGTGACAATGAAGAATAACTCCACCCCCATTTTGTAAAACCATGTATTGCAAGCCAAGACAAATATTAGATGAAGCCAGGAACAAAACTCATGCAACTTAAAAGGATATAACTTTTCAAAAATGTCATAGTTCAAAACTGAACCAGTTCTTTTGAAAACAGAAGAAATATTCCATCCATGATATCCTCAACCCTAAGTCTAGGTTATGTCATTGAAATACAGGTTGAAGACAATTCAACGGGCTGAATACACTCGGTCAAGATGGAATAATGGGTCAGGTTCCCAAATGATCTTCCTCTCCTAAGATAGATGAAAAGATGGAAAGTATATTAGTAAAGAAATCAAACTATGCTATTCTATAGAATTTATAGAAAACAAATTTCCTCTTCAAAGAACAAAGCAACTCACTTCTTGTAAGGAACCATGAACCTTCACCATATTGTATGAAAATTAATTGGGGCTACATTAAGGCCTAAGGGGAAACATTTTTTTGACAATAAGACTGTCTTAGACAAGCACAAGCCACCAACTAAGAAGGAAAGGAAAAAAAGAAAGAAAAGAAAAAAATTTATACCAGACAACGGCTGCTAAAGCTTGTCTACAACAATGTGCTGCCTCATAGAGGCTTCCCTTTCTCACGACAAATTTGACCCGCCATCAGCAAAATTAGGCCACAAGTCATAACTGCAAATACAAGAAAAGGAGAATTATAAGAAAGATCTAAGCAATATTTAGAACTAGGCAAGAATAAGAGATGAAACCATACAATTTGAAGCAAAAGCCAATAATGTCATTAATGCTAGGAAGTACGTTGAACATGCCCAAATATAACTAAACAGATAAAATCATAAAAGCATTTAGCAACCAACAAAGAAAAACGTCAGTGCATGGAAGTCCGATATTCATATAACATGCATGCTGTAAGCAGGCCCTTTTCCAAAGCACGCTAGTTCATAGCTGGAAGGCGCTGTTGTGGCCAACAAGTCACAAGCTGATAGCAACAATTTTGGCCGCATTTCTATCTTATCCGATAGCGAGATGATCACATCTGCTATAATGCATTGATATTAACAATATGCAGCCGTTTTTACTTTGATATTTTCATCATACAACCCAATAGTATTTTACTGTACTTGTGTTAAAATTTAAAGATCAAAATGGCTTTCTAATTAAAATTTCAAAATTTTTAAAAGGGCATCCAACATACCGTAACACCTTAAAACAAATGCATTAGAATGAGATCAGGGGAAAAGACAGACAAGCCGTCCACACTGATTGAAACTGAACGCAAATCATTGACGGAGCCACATATGAACTGCCCACGTCAGCCCTTCAATGCTCATTTATTTTCACATTAACATATTCAACTATTTGCTCTGTTATATATATATATATACATATATATATGAAAATCCGCCACTGGAGCAAATGTTAGTGACTGAGCCTTGCCAGTACCTAACGACGGAATCATAGGTGAGAAATGTTGTATGGAATTATCTTTTTATCATTAGTTTAACCACATTTCCTGCTTCAATAAGGTCTCTAATAAAAGAAAGGAGCTTAAGGGGACAAAAAGAGAGCGTGAAGCCAATTCTACTGAGCCAATCATTTTATACGTGGTGGGCATGGGAGCATCGGATTGGGGATCAGCAGTTTGTGTCAGCATACGAAACAACACAACAGATAAGAGCATTTTCGAGGTGAACAACCAGTTTTTCATATGACAGAATCTGCATTATTTCCCCTCTCTCTCCCTTTATTGCTTTTTTGTTTTTCCATTGATGGGATTTAAAAGCAGGCGAAGAAGAAGACTAAGGCTGCGATGTGGGGAAAGGCAAACAGGAAACACAGGCTGTTTGGAAATAAAACGTGATAGAAAGAGGCAAGCCCACGCCATACCTCGACAGAGATGCGGAAGAGGAGCTGAAGCAGACCAGCGCTACGAGAATGAGCAGCTGCATGCGGAGAGCCTCTGCGAGAAGAAGACGACCCTTCTCCACGGGCAAGGACAAAAAAAAAAAAGAAATTGTGTGCTAATGGGCAGAAATTTTGTCCGCGCTGAAGAAGGAAAGAGGCGGGTAGAGATCGATAGACCTCCCCTCTCACCAAATTTTGAAAATCGACCCAAATATTATGTAGTATTTCAAAAACACACTTTAATTTTAAAAATTTCATAAATTGCCATTTTGAAAACTTACGGGCGTAACAGGGAGACTCACTACCGATAGATTCAATAGATTCGAGAGTGCATATGGGATGTCCGGAGCAACAAGTGATTTAGAGGCTTTAGGTGTTTGCGCTAGTGCAACAACTCCAAGAACTTATGGGGTGTCATCAGCAGTGAATTCTGCTCTTTGACGTGAATGGCTTTTCCTCCCACATTCTTGAGTATGAAGATGGATGACTAATCTTCTTTGGGGAAGCTTCATTGCATTAGATTCTTGTCCAGAATTTCCCAAATTAGGGGACTTTTAGGCAAGTGGTTTTTCCAAATTTTCTAAACTATTGATCATCCGATCGATGGGAGAAGAACAAGAAAGTTTATGAAAAGGGCCATTAGTATCTCAAGAAATCTTGGAGAACGAAAGTCTTTTTAAGGAAATTTCTTTTTGACTTTCAAAGAACAAAGATATATATAAGAATATACCCACATTTTCATAAACTAAATGAATATATACCTTCTAAAAAGTATAGATTCAAACAACAACAAGAACAATAATATGCAGCCTTACTAGAATAAGTCTATAGGAAGCATTGAAATAGGATGTAAAAGGACATGTTCATGATCATTTTCTAACAAAAGTTAATCACAAGCAAGACACCTTTGGTATTACTTCTATAATGTGGCCATTATCATGAGGAAAAGAACTTGTTCATCATGATGTTGTAGAGTTAAAACCTGCAAAAGTTATTCAGGGAGTTCCAAATCTAGAAATTTCAAGCCATTATTAGTTGTTTAATAGAATAAGTAAGCTGGGTTAAGCAAATTTATATGTTGAGAGATGCATTCCGGTGTTGAACTCTTGGCCTCCTTCAATCTTATCATGAAAGGTGTTCAGGTTAACACTCATGTCAAGTAAAATGGATCTCTTATCATATGGTTGTAATGCACCTTTAGTAATTCGAACATGCACGCTTGTTGTAGAAGTTTACAGCCAGATTTTGCACACACAAAAACAAGTTGGACCTGACAAAATGGTATTTCTAAAAGCTTATTGATTGAGATCGCACTCCAAGAATCTCAGCCTTGCTGAATTATTTAATCAAATTTGACTACACGGACGTAATGTGTATAATTAATTCTATAACTTTCAACTCTTGAAAAGCTCATATACCCATTACATACCAACAGGCCCAACCAGCTGCACTACCATCATTAGAGAGAAACTTACAGTAATATATATATATATATATATATATATATACAACTAGTCGAAACATCGTCAAAGTTGCTTGGAGGACTTGCCATTAGCATATATGGTTATGTAAATATTCAAACCATACATCGACGCCAAAATCACTTTATCCTTTTAATGCAATTTATGACTAATATAAAAATTTCCAGTTTATTCGTGTCCAAGATATTGCATGCTGACCCAGTTAAACCCCTCCAAATGAGCAGCAATCCAGATCGTCCTCAGAGGACCCTTCTTCGCAAAGATGAACTGGGTGTAAAACATTCTTCGACAACCCTGGAAACTTTAACCCTCACTCCAGCATAATCACGGCACCAATTTTCGGACCAGCTCGCCAGAAAAACACAAACTTAGCTCCTCCGATAACAATTGACTGATAGTGATACATAACAACAATCCATAACAATCAGTATGATATAACTTATAGTCTTATACCAACAACAGGTGCACAACCGCTAGAACCAATTATTATGGGCAAGTTCCGCCAGCTGCTCAGCCTACATCGTAGCAGATCTTTATGTTGCCAGAACAGTATTACAAATAGCTCCTCCTTTATCCCACTCTATGGTGAATGCTGACATTCAAGTAATATTCAAACTTTCAAAAATTATAATTATCACTAAGCAATCAAATGCGCAGCAAATTAAACATAAAAACGAATGCATCCATCCCACACTAGGTGCAACCAGCAATAAGTTCCAACTCTTTATAGGCCAAAATTCTAAAATCCAAAATTAGTAAATCACACAAAACAGTGCACGTGATTAGCAATTATAGTTGACCCTTATCAAATGCACGTGAATAGTGATTATAATTGACACCTAACAAACAGATTCTATTTCTTTAGTATAAAGAATTTTACCTCAACAAGAAGAAAGCGTAGAAACCTAAAAAGCAAGCAAAAAGTTCCAACTCAAATATGGTTATATGTAGTAGTAGTAGTAGTAGTAGTGGTGGTACCTGGAGAAATTCAGCAACAGAAACCGAGGAAGGGAATATAGAGATAGACATCTTGATCTTGTACCTAAAAAAAATGACCAGTTATATGAATTTGTAACTAAAAGAGTAGGCATAGTTTCCTTGTAAAGTGAAAAGCACACAAACCACGTGCAGTTTATTTTAGCATTTGATTCAACAAAAATGATAGTTTATCAATAATATACCGAATAACACATAACAAACTAAGGTCCATTTAGGTAACTCAACCTAAATCCACCTAATAACACCTTTAACCATACCCGAACATGAAGAGGATAACCATATAAACATGTAGATTTGAATCACGTTAACTACCTCAAACAACAAAACAATATGTGAATGTCAAACAAAATTATTCACAAAAGAACGGCCCTGAGAATGAAGAAACCAAAACACTGAAAGCAAGAGAGGTAGCATCTACTTTCCTCTCATAATCGACATCAGAAGACTGAACCATGTATTAGAACCAATATATAGAAAAGGAAACAAGAACTGTAGGATAACCATATAAGCAACCCTATGACCGGTAGGTTGCCGCCCTAAACCATCACATTGTACGGAGTTTTTCAAGAAACAAATGGACAAAGGAGAACACCTCAAGAAAACAAAACCAAGTCGGGAAAGATGGATCCCAATATGAGCGAATATTAGAAACAAGCCCAACAGCAACCAAACGGGCGACCCAAGGCGGTAGACCCAGCAGGGACAACAGCAACAACCTAAGCTGCGACCCACGACAGAACGAGCAGGAACCCGAGCGGCGGACTAACCGAAAGCGGTAGCAGACCCGATGGCGAGCCAAATATCAGAAATCAGCAACAACTTCAACAGAAGAACCCAAATAAAACCCCCAAAGCAGAGAGCCAAAATGAAATCAAACGGAAACCACGTACGAACACAAATGCAGGGTGGAGATGGCTGTCAGCAGCCATCGCCGGTGTGCCATCGCGATGGCAAACAAAACAGAAACAAGAGATGAAGAAATCAAGAACCCGTATAAATCTTTCCCCCCTCAATTCGGCATACCGGCGATGGTAAACAAAACAGAAACAAGAGATGAAGATACCAAGAACCCGTATACATCTTTCCCCTCTCAATTCGGCACACCGGCGATGGCAAACAAAACATAAAAAGAGATGAAGATATCAAGAACCCGTATAAATCTTTCCCCCCTCAATTCGGCACACCTGCGACGGCAAACAAAACAGAAACAAGAGAGACAGAGAATGAGTCTTGCCTGCCTGCTGCGAGTGCGCATCCAGATGACGAAAATGCCGCCACAGATCTCTCATCGTTTACAGCAGAAGCATCGCCCTCCGATGGTGATATTCTTTCCTCTGTAATCAACAATGACTCCTGCCAGTGGACGCTTCCACCTACTTACTATGACCCATGCAAAAATGTATTTTCAGAAAAAAAAAAAAAAAAAAAAAAAAAAAATTGTTCGTTGGAAAGGAAAAGAAAAACTACTACTCTGTCCTTCATTTATTTAGAAAATCGAATATTAAGAAAAAAGTCAACATCCAATCAAATTGGTTTCAGTTTTATATTCGAGACTCCACGTCAAATAAATATTGTATTATTCAATATTCATATCTTTTGAAAGCTGGCCCTTAATATGTCACAATGGGATTTTATGTATTTAAAAGTTAGATTCGAATGTGGGTGTAAAAACAAGTCTGATTTGGATCAAATTTGGATTGTGAATTTAAAAGGTCTGAATACAATTACACCTAATTCAAATTTTTTCTGTTGAAACATTCAAATTTGGAAAGCCCAAGTTTGGTTCGTAAATATTCTACGCTATTTGTTGGATGAAATCATGGAATTTAGAAAATGTTGGATAAAATCATACAAGTTAGTGAATTTATTGAACTTGTATCCATTAGACGAAATACGTGCTCCTATATATTGTTTAAATTAAAAAAAGTAATGTTTTTTCTTTCATCTGCAATACATAGAAGATATTAAACGTTTCATAATCTTTGATTCAACATTGTCAATAACATCTAATTAAATTTTATGCCTGCACAACAAATGAGAGAGCAACGTTAAATACATTTTGCTCGTTGTTTTTTTTTTAAATATAAAACAGATATGATATTTGTCGATATTATGTACTATACTATTTTGCCCTAAAACTTATCCTTCAGTATTCATCGCTTGGCTATGCCTCCCTTCACAAGTTCAGCACTTAGTTTCGCTTTGTTGCACCAAACAACATTGTATACTACCAATGATACATAGAAATCAATAAAATTGAGCAACTGTCCTTAAACTTATATGCAAAAAAAGTGCAGGGTAATACTAATAAGACTATGACAATAAATGAACCAAAAACTTGTGAAACCTTTTTACCATATTATCCTTATATATACGAATTACAAAAGGACCCATATGCAGACCAAAATGACCAACCTTTACTTTTTGTCCAAAACCAAATTCAAATGCAAAGCAAAGCAATTAGAAGAAAGCAATACCAAGTTATATTTAAAGTCTCGTTTTCTTGATAATTGTTTTTTCCTCATCGACTAGCTTCATTTATATAAAAGCTCTTTTCACAAAGCTCTTGAATTTCCCAAAAAATTGTTCTCGGAGAAAAGAATGAAAAGTTCAGATGCAGTCATAATAAAAATGACTAAAAATTCAAGATGTGTGTGTGTGTGCCAGAGAGAGAGAGAGAAAAAGGGAGAGAGAGAGAGTGTGTGTGTGTGTGAGTGATTGTCCATCTAGATGATATAAAAATCAATGAACTAGGCTATGCCATTCAAATGTTTGATTTGTCTATCCTCTTCTGCGAATCATTCACTGTTCACAAAGGGAAAGGAGCAACGACGACGCTAATTTTTATTTTAGAGCAATGAATTTTTATCTAGACGAATTGGAAATGTACACATGAATGCAAAAGGAAGACAAAGAGGCGACAGATAAACTTATTGGAACCAAACTCTTAGAGGGATCCGCAATTTTCTTTTCAAAAGTTTCAATTTCATCCACGTCCATTAAAGAAGGAACTAAAAGATTTCAAGAAACATTAGAGAAAAAAGGTGGAAACTCATTGACAAACCAATCGAAAGATTTTTGCAAAGGAAAATCACAACCCTAGATAGGGATGTTAACGGATCGGATTTGGATTGGATATCCGATCCGAATCACTTGTAAAAAATCAGATATGGTTAGCAATTTGACATCTGATTGAGAAATCGGACCGGATTTGTATTTAAGAAGAAACATCTGATCGGATACGGATTCGGATTCGGTTTTAAGTAAATATCTGATCGGATATTTAACCATCTTATCCGATCGGATACGGATTTGGATTCGGTTTTAGGTAAATATCTGATCGGATACTTAACCATCTTAACAAATATATCCGAATCCGAACCGTGAGTTGTTGAGTTGATATCCGAATCTGAATTACAGCTTGATATCTGAATCCGAACCGTGAGTTGATATCCCAATCCGAAACGCAAGTGTTGACATCCGAATCCGATGAGATAAAGTTTGAGTTGGTGTCCGACCTATGAATGGTTAAGCAAAAGATCTAACCAAGCGTACCAATTTAAAGTTATGACATATAAAGAATATAAACTATATATTAACGTATAATCTCATAGCTGATGGTTTTTCTGAAGTTGCATATAATAATAGTCATATAGTTACTATGTACACCCTCTAACTTAAATATTTGAAACTGGATCATATAAAACTAATTAATTAATAATTAATATTATATTTAATTAAACATTTTTGTGTAAACAAGCAAACTATTATAGTTAACGCATCAACTAAACAAAATATCATGATTAATGTATTTATTTAATTAAAAATAATAATAAAAAACTTCTATCAAGAAATTTCAATAAAATTAGTATTTTTAAAAATATGAAAATTAATCGCAAGTAAATATATTTAGTATGAAAAAACTCTTGAACTTATAAAAAAAGTTTTAATTTTTTAAAATAAAAATTATTTATTTAATCAATCAATTAAATCATTTTGTATAATCATATAATATGTCCAAAAGTCTTAAGTATTTTATATATAACACATAATTCACAATAAGTGATCATCATGAAATAATAGTTTACTCAATTAAAATATGTAATTAGTTAAAAATAAACCAATTAATTTATTCACAATTTTTATAACGAAAGCATGAAAGCTTCTTCACCGTGTATTTTAGCAGGAAATCTAAAACAATATATTTATTTAATTGAAAATAATAAAGAAAAGTTTATTAAAAAATCAAAAAATAAGAATTTTTAAAAATATGGAAAAAACACTTTTTAAAGCTATAAATTTTAATAGACTGTTATGTCAAATTGGTTTCAAGAATAACTATATTATATATTTTAAAAACGAAAGATGTCAAAATAAAACTAGTGGCATGTATGTCACCTATGAAAAAAAAGTTGATAGCAAAAAATATACTTTTTTTAAAACTAACTTAAAAGAAAATATGTTTTATAATAAATAGAAAATCTTAAACACATTATTATATTCATTTTAGTTGAAAGTTTCTGCACTGTGTATAATTACAAATAAATTATCTTATATATGATTGAACACTTGTTTTTACATATGTAACACAAAATATTTTGATTTACTCAATAAAATGAGTAAAAATCATTAAATGAGATCTTTTTTTAATGAAAAATAATATGAGTCACTTAATTTAATAATTTTCAATAAGTGATCATCATCAAATAATAGTTTTTTTTATGAGTTTAGCAATTTTTTGATATTAAATATATTGATTTGAGATTATGCACAGTGAAGATGCTTTCAACTTAAAATTAATATCATAATGCGTTTAAGATTTCTATTTATTATAAAACATATTTTTTTTGTATGATTTCCATATTTTTTCCACAAATTTTTCATATGATTTGTATATTTTTTTTTATAAGTTATTCATATGACATTTCATACTTTTTTCATATTAATTGTGCATATTGAACATTGATTTCATTATTTTTAAATAATAACATATTTTGATGGAGTAAACAATCATTTAATGATAATCACTTATTGAAAATTATTAAATCAAGTAACCTATACTATTTCTCATTTAAGAAAGACATTATTCAATGGTTTTTTTTTTATTTCATTGAGTTAATTAAAAAACTCTTGTTTTATATCTATAAAAAGAGTGTTTCAATGATACTAAACTTTCATTCTTCCACATCCTCATTAACTTTTTAGGTTAGTCCTCTTAGCTTTACTGCAATAAGTGTTTTTTTACATAAATTTGTATTATTTAATCAAATAATATAATTTATTAAATTAAACAATTTATTGTTTTCCTAGGTTTTTGTTTTTAAATTTGTGAATTATGTGTTATATATCAAATACCAAAGACTTTTGGACATATTATATGATTATACAAAATAATTTTACTTGATTAATTAAATAAATAATTGATAATTTGATAAATAAAACTTTTTTATGAGTTCAAGAGTTGTTTCATATTAAATATATTTATTTACGATTAATTTTCATATTTTTAAAAATACTCACTTTATTGAAATTTCTTGATACAAGTTTTTTTTATTATTTTTAATTAAATAAACATATTATTTAAGATATCATGTTTAGTTGATGTCTTGACTATAATAATTTGCTTGTTTACACAAAAAAGTTTAATTAATTACAACATGAATTATTAATTAATTAATTTTATGTGATATAGTTTTAAATACTTTAAGTTAAATGGTATATATGGTAACTATTTTACTATTATTATATGCAACTTCACAAAAGCTATTACCTCTGAATTACATTATACTCTCATATACAATTTATATTCATCTTATTTCATCGCTTTAAGTTGGTGTGTTCAGTTAAACCTTTTGTCCAACCATTCATAGGTCACAACGGCCAACTCAAGCTCTCGGATTCGGACATAACTTAAAATTTAGATTCAGATCGGATTCGGATATAACTTAAAATTTGGATCGGATTCAAGTATAACTAAAAATCGGTTTCGAATGTAGATTTTAAAGTCGGATTCAGATATGGCATATACTTATTCTCATCCGAATTCAAATCCTAATATGAAGCTGAATATATGAATATCCGAAAAATCGGATATGATAAAAAGTATATCTGATCTGAATATGATCCGTTGACATACCTACACACACACACAGAGAGAGACTTATCTCATTATCTGGGCTGGGCTGGCCTACCTCTGCAGAAAACAAAAGGAAAGTGGTCGATGCTGAAGAGAGTTAGAGATGTTTGTGTGTGTGTGTGTGTGTGAGAGAGAGAGAGAGAGGCATGAAATGAGGCAGAAGAGGTTTTGAGAAACCTCTGATTTTAAGATCCGAGGACTTGAAATCAACCCCAAATCCAATATCAGGGCAGTCAAATGGTAACCTTATTGTTTTCCAGGATCCTTACATTTTGCTGCCCGAACACTAATAAAGCTAGAAAATCTTGGATAAAGGATCAGTGTTTGTGAGATACTCACTTAGGTCTGATGTGGGCATCACTACATGTGGCTATGTGGCTGCACACAGGTTTAACTCGCTCGTAGTAAAAGATTTCAAGGGCAATGGCTCACACCAGTCACATAGTATAGCTCCACATACAAGGCAGTCGAATGAAAAGTTTCCAAACATTAGCACTTTTTTGCTATATCACTAAATGTTAGGTTGCCTGTCGCAAATTTTGTGTTTTTTTTCAACCGCCGGTGTACGTGAAAAATTAAAAGGTAAAAGCCAAGTTGAAATAATGAATGTAAGGCTGATATTTTCCAATGTTCACATGAAAAGTTTCCCTTTTCTGGTCGACAACCTACAATTTAAGATAGAGAAAATTTTCCATTGTCAAATTTGATTGGCCACACATTATACTAACATGCGCTACTGCAGCTTCTTCTTCCCAATTTTCTTTTCTCGTTATATTCAAAGTCTTTCTTCTTCATAGCATACTTTTAAAAACTTGAAGGGGCCATGAAGCAACAATTCAAGGCAATTTGGTAATTGGAAGGCAGCATTCTTTGCAACTCAATGTTTTACAAATGCATCTGTTTTTGGGAACGCATTTATAGAACTTTGCTTTCCAAACAAATTATGTTCTTATTACCAAGCGCCATGAAGCAAATCGCAATTCAAAATTTAATTGCTATAGGCAAATTAAGACCCATACAACAGGAATGAAACCAAAAGTTTTACGTGTGTGTGTGTGTGCGTGCATGCATGTTTACGAGAGTAGATGAAGACAAAACGTAAAAGTCCCTAAGAGGGTTGGCACCACAGATTGGGGGCTGGTGGGTGGCCAATCTTTGTTCGAATATCCGGGGTGTCAACTCTCTGTGCACTGAAAAAGGGACGCCATTGATACACAAATTGAAGCTAAGTAGAGGCGGCTACTAGAGGCACAAAAAGCATGTCTTGTACTTTACAAGGCAAGGGGCTGGGAAAAATCATTGGCCTTTAACTTGGTGGTGAGGACTTCTCACTCACCCGAAAGTGCAAACAAAAAGAAATTTTTACGTGGAGACAACTGGACATGATCAGAGGTCTAAGTTTGATTGATCTTAAAAACTTTTTTTTTCCCCTTTTTTCAGTCTTCTAGATCGAGAGAGAGACTAGGTTGGGCCAGAGTTCCAGGTTCAGGGTGATAATATTAAATCTTCAAAAATATTGTCGGAATTTTGAACCCAATCATGCATTAGGTTTGCAAAATGAGCCACATCTGGTTTGAATTTTTTTTTGTCATTTTCTATTTTCCGAGACCCAATTTTCACCGAAATTTATATGTATTTAACTAAGTTGTATTTTACAATATATATATATATATATATATATATATATATATATATATACAGATGGTAACAAGATATTAACTTGACATTGCCTTTTTTTTAAATAGTTTTAGTTATTATCTGCTGTTGAAGTAAGATAACAGTTCCCTTTTTGTGAAGGACCATTACAAGAGAAGTTGAATAAAATGAAACATTTTTGTTGACATATAGTATTTCGCATGAAGATCACAATCATTTCCATGCTAGTGAAGTGAAATCACTTATTTGACAGTAATCAGAAACTAACTCTAGTTATTATAGGACTACTAATGTCCAACGTCCATGCAAAAGGTTAGGTGTTCTTTTGCAATATATATAAGGTTGGGGCACTTAAAAAGAATTAATCATAAAAGGTTTGCTTCTCCAAATTCATTCCTAGCTTATAAGAACTCAGCACATCCATCCCTCACTTTCTTTAACCAACAAATCGACCTGTATTTGCACTCTAAGACATTCACGTCACGTGTATATATATATATATATATATAAGAAAATAAGTTCTTAGGGGCAGAGCTAAATTTTTTTTTATTTTTTTTTAATGAGGGGCTGAGTAGTATTTTATAAAATTGTATTTGGGGCAGAACAACATTTTTTAAAATTTTTACATACGCCAAGTTAAAAATCTTCAAAAATATGCATTTTTTTCTTTTTTCAAAATGTGTCCTGGAGCCATGGCTCCACCCTAGTCACCAAGGGTGGAGCTAAACATTTTTCATGAGAGGGCCAAATTATAGTTTCAAAATCTTAACATGGTCTGAAATATAATTTTTCAAAATATTTATATAAGATAAATGAATTTTTTTAATATTTACATGTAAATTAATTTTTTTTTTTTAAGGAAGGACTAAGGCCCTTGCTGGCTCACCTTACTTGGGCCCCTGCCGGGCACTATGCCATCTATTAACTTATTGTTTTTCTTTGGAAACACCATTTTCGTCAGTTTATTGAAGAAAAAGTTTGACAAATTCGAAATCAAACAAACAGCTTATCTGCTGCGGACTAAACTCTCAGATCTTTTGGGGCCATTTGTTTCCCTCAATCTGAGATTCTAGGGATCTGATATCACTAAGGATCTCATATCCGAGAATATGAGGTTAGACTCTCCCTTTCATTGGACCTCAACTCTGAAGTTTTGGCCACACTGAGAATTTCAAATCATATTTTTTATTTTTCTATAGATTTGAGTATAATATTTATTTACTTTATGGACATCACATAAAAGGGATTCCAAATCAGCCTCGATAAAAAAACACCACCTTATTAGAACGCATCCTTCTCCAGTTCTATTGTTGCAAGCCGTAACTCATATATAATATTTTATTTGATGATGACTATGATGCCTACCATATATTATTCTATTATTACTTTTAAACTTGTTATTAGATTATTATAGATAGCCATGTTTGAGCTAGATTACGACGACAATAATGTCCATTGTCGTCACGGCCTTCTGATTTAACAGACCAACCTTTGAATGTTTGATGGACTTGTTTTTGTGGACTCCCTTCGTGGTGGGTGGCGCCTAGGCCGTGGCCCCACCCTGGCCAATGAAAAAAATATTACATTGAAAAAAATATAATTTTTTAGTTGCGCCATGCAGTTTTTGGATTTGAATTCAATTTGGCGCTACTCAAATCCAGAGGTTGGTCTGTCGGCCCACCCCTGAAGAAAATCCTGGCTCCACCTCAAGTCACTATCATCGTCTGTCCACATGCTATGTGCCAAGATGGTACTTAAAGCGCACCTTAGGAGTTCAGATTTCATTATAAGCGCTCCTTAGATTAGGCCATTAGGCCCCAGTTAACATTTTTAGTCAGAAGATCCCAGTTAAGCCTCTTACCAAATATTTAGAGAGTTTCTCTTTTTAGAGTGAGTAGGAAGAGTATGTATTTGATCCTAAAGTCCAGCTCCCGCCCTTTCCCCATTTCTTTAGGGTATCAACCAGGGGCGGAGACAAGGGGGGCCCGCATGGGCCCTGGCCCCACCATAATTTTTTTTTAAAAAAATTACATGTAAATTTTAGAAATTTTTATTTGTCAAATATAAAAAGTTTGAAAAATTATATTTTGACATGTGTCATAATTTATAAACTTTAATTGGCCCCCCTCACGAAAAATTTCTATCTCGGCTCCTAGTACTAATATATTTGCAATCATAGAATTTTAGAATCAAAAAATTGAAATCATTGAACAAACGGGATATTATGTTTCCAAAATTAACAAACTGAAACTTAAAATTTCAATTTCATTCCAATTTAAAGGGAAACTATGATTCTAAAATTTTTATTTTTTAATCAAAATTTCAAACCATCAAACACCAAACACTCGTATCTTGCTTCATGCTCCCACTCTGCTTTCTAGTTAGAGTACCAGCATGCTTAGACTATCCAAGATGACGCCCGAGCTAACTTTGACACTGATTTGAATTTAAAATAATAAAAAAAAAGTGCAACCTATTCACACTCACACTGATTTGACACAAAGAAAGGTAGACAAAGGGAAGATCACCCTCAAGTGGAATACCTAGTTTGCCAACCAACCTTGTCATTTTTGTCTTCGTAAAGCTTCACATTTCTCATCAGCGCTTACTCTCAATTGGAAAAAGTCATAAAAAAGAACCGGTGTCTAAAATTTAAAAAAAAAAATGTCTGTTTTCTTGGAATGTATTCTCTTGTAACAAGTGTTTAAATAACGTAATGTTATCATTTCAGAAGACACGAGACAGTCATATCTGATGTTTGATCAGGAGGTCTGAAATCAATATTTACAAACACATCATGTTACATATAACAAGAACATAGTGTTTGTCAATTATGTGTTACATGAACATGCATCTTAAGAACATAATATTGTCCTCTTAAAGTGTGCATCCTATTTACAGTGGTAGAGACAGAGAATTTTATTCAGGGCCACTAATCTTAATAGGTTTGGCATCCACCAATCGTTGATTGGGTTTGATGTAGGTACCACACTTAGTTGGAAGATCCAGCTCCCTCTTAATAAAGATTTTGAGGGGGTTGGTATTGTAACAACTCGACCCACTCTTGGGCTTGAGCTCCTGGTTCGACGGATCTCAACCCACCCCTAGCAGTTTTAGCTTGAAGTCCGAAAAAGCTAGGAACCAGGACAATCATCTCATTAATTATCCCCCTTTATAAGCCCTTGAAGATTCCTCACAATCTTCAATATAAAACTAAATTTATAGCAATATTTCAAATTCAATAAATAACCCTTTGAAGTAAATTTGACCCAAAAAAAGTTTAAATAATTAGGCACTAACATTGTGTGATCCCTACATTTAACTTATCCAGGTTTTTTGAATGAGTAGAAGGGAATCCCACTTTCTAAAAGAGGGCCAAGATCCCCAGGGCATTATATATATTGACATAGGAGTATAATGGCCATAGAAATCCAACTGACGATCTGGATTTCACTGCCATTCAATTTCAATTAAAGGCTATTGTGATGGAAAGCCCTAGTTGGCCCTATGACTTGATTGGATTTGAATAAAATGTATATTTTAACATATCGGTTATTTTGTGTCTGATGAAGAAAAATCTATACCATACCAGAATCCAAAATTTGAATCCAATCTGAATTCAATTTTTTTCTATTAACATCTGAACCTGAATTCTATTTTTTAAACTGAACCTAAGTCGTATTATAGACATTGAGTATATAATATCTGTTTAAAACTATATCCGGTACAAGTGCGAATAATCCAAATAATCCAAATCCAAACAGATGTTTTTTATATATGAATCTGATATGCATTGTTAGTTGAATATCTAAAACTTTTCCATATGCAATTTTTTTAATGCAATTCAGTTGATTACTGGATTAAAATTGAATTTAGAGACATCCACGCAAATAATTAGTAGATGATTGGATATATGATCCGAATCACTTCTAAAAAATCGGATATGGTTAGCAATTTGACATCCGATTGAGAAATCAGATCAGATTCAGATTTAAGAAATAACATCCGATCAGATACGGATTCGGATTCGATTTTAAGTAAATATCTGATAGGATATTTAACCATCTTATCCGATCGAATACGGATTCAGATTCGGTTTTAAGTAAATATCTGATCAGATACTTAACCATCTTAACAAGTATACCCAAATCTGAACCGTAAATTGCTGAGTTGATATCCGAATCTGAATTACAGCTTGATCTCTGAATCCGAACCATGAGTTATCCGAATCCGAAGCGCAAGCGCTGACATCCGAATCCGATGATATCCGAATCCGAAAATGAGACTTTGATTTGGTGTCCGACCTATGAATGGTTAGGCAAAAGGTCTAACTAAGCGCTCCAACTTAAAGTTAACTTAAAGTTATGACGTATGAAAAATATAAACTGTATATGAAAGTATAATCTCATTAAAAACTGATGGTTTTTATAAAGTTGCATATAATAATAGTCATATAGTTACTATGTATACCATTCAACATAAAGTATTTGAAACAATATCATATAAAATTCATTAATTAATAATTAATATTGTATTTAATTAAACGTTTTTGTGCAAACAAGTAAACTATTATAGTTGAGGCATCAACTAAATAAAATATCATAAATAATGTATTTATTTAATTAAAAATAAGAATAATAAACTTCTACCAAGAAATTTCAATAAAATTAGTATTTTTAAAAATATGAAAATTAATCACAAGTAGATATATTTAATATGAAAAACTCTTGAACTCATACAAAAGTTTTAACTTATCAAATTAAAATTTATTTATTTAATAAATCAATTAAATCATTTTATATAATCATATAATATGTCCAAAAGTCCTAGGCATTTTATACATAGCACATAATTCACAATAAGTGATCATAATGAAATAATAGTTTACTCAATTAAAATATGTTATTAGTTAAAAATAAACCAATTAATGTTCAATATTCACAATTTTTATAACGAAAGTATGAAAGCTTTTTCACCATGTATTTTAGCAGGAAATCATAAACACTATATTTATTTAAATGAAAATAATAAATAAAACTTTAATCAGAAAGTTCAAAAAATAAGAATTTTGAAAAATATGAAAAAGACACTTTTTAAAGCTATAAATTTTAATGGACTGTTATGTCATATTGGTTTCAAGAATAGCTATATTATATACTTTAGAAATGTAATGTATCAAAACAAAACTATTGGCATGTATGTCACCTATGAAAAAAAGGTTGAGAGCAAAAAATATTTTTTTTTAAAAACTAACTTAAAAGAAAATATGTTTTATAATAAATAGAAAACTTTAAACACATTATGATATTCATTTTAGTTGAAAGCTTCTTTACTGTATATAATTTCAAATAAATATATTTAATATAAAAAAAACTATTGAACTCAATTTATCAAATATATTTTTATCCAAAAGTCTTAGGTATTTGATATATAACACATAATTCACAAATTTGAAAACAAAAGTCTTTAACTAGTAGCAAAATAACAAATTGTTCGATTCAATAAATTATCTGATTTTTACAAATGTAACACAAAATATTTTAATTAACTCAATGAAATGAGCAAAAATCATTAAATAAGATCTTTTTTTTAATAAAAAATAATATTGGTCACCTAATTTAATAATTTGCAATAAGTGATCATCATCAAATAATAGTTTTTTTTATGAGTTTAGCAATTTTTTTGATATTAAACATGTTGATTTGAGATTATGCACAGTGAAGATGCTTTCAACTTAAAATGAATATCATAATGCGTTTAAGATTTCTGTTTATTATAAAACATATTTTTTATATGGTTTTCATATTTTTTCTACAAATTTTTCATATGATTTATATATTTTTTTCATAAGTTATTCATATGACATTTCATACTCTTTTCATATTAATTGTGCATATTGAACATTCATTTGATTATTTTTAAGTAATAACATATTTTGATGGAGTAAACTATTATTTAATGATAATCACTTATTGAAAATTATTAAATCAAGTGACCTATATTATTTCTCATTTAAGAAAGACATTATTTAATGGTTTTTTCTAAGTTCATTGAGTTAATTAAATTAAAAGTCTCTTGCTTTATATCCGTAAAATTAGTGTTTTAATGATATGAAACCTTCATGTAAGGATCCATCCATTTCTTCTGCCGAAAGTTGTAATGCAGGATTTAAACTTATATGATACTTTGGTGGGACTAATGCCTTGTCTAGCACCGAAATGTATAATAAATATTGTGTTATAACACATATATAATTATATGTGTTATAACATAATATATATATTATAAAATATATAACAAAATATATATTTATAACACATATATACACATATATATGTCACATACACATATAACATAATGTAATATAACACATACTATACATATATTACATATATATATATATATATATATTATAGTTATATATAACATATATATGTTATATATAATTATGTAACACATATAATATGTGTTATACATATTACTATGTTGTATAATAAAATATTATTATATATATGATACACTATATATGTTACATGTAGTGTTACTATATATAATATATTATAATAACACTTATATATTTTGTGTTATATAACATATATTAACATATAACACATAATTTATGTGTTATAACGCATATAATAACATATTATATTAATATATGTTATGTAAATAATATTATGATATTATGTTATAACTATATAACACATATATAATTATGTGTTACACATATATAATTATATATGTGTTATATAGTTATATATAATATATGTTATGATATATTATATAATAATATAACACATATATGTTTCATATATTTATATATTATTGGTAATATATAATATGTTATACATAGTATATATTATAATATATATTATAACATAAATTACATTAATATTGTATATAATATGTTATATGTTGTGTGTATGCTACAATATGTTAATATAACCCATATATAATATATATGCTAACTGTACATATAATATGCTATATACTAACATATATAATATATTATATAGTATATTATATATTATTATACATAATGTATGTAATGTTGTGTATAATAAAGTACTATAAGATACTATATAATATAACATATATAACATATTATAAACGTATATTATATATGTGTTATTATAATATATGTAAGTTAACATATATTATAATATATATTATTATATATTTATTATAATATAATATATTATAATATACACATAACATATATTTTATTATGTTATAGGTGTTAAACATAGTGTCAATAATATATATGTTATAACACATATTATATGTGTTATAACATGTTATAATATATTATATATATGTTACAATAACATATATGATTATTGTTATGATAATGATTATTGTTATGATATATTATGCACATACATTATAACCATAACACATATAATAACACATTTGTAATACATACATTTTATTATATTATAATATAATAATATTATATTATATATGTCATATAATAGCTATTACGTTATTATATTAACATATATATTGTCATTATGTCACATATATGCATTTATATATATTATATGACATATTATATAACATATGGTATATTAACACATGTGTTGTTATATGTGTTATATTTATAATGTATGTGTTAATATGTGTTATTGCATGTTATATGGGTACATAAATACTATGTAATATATAACATAATAATTTGTATACATATAATAACATATATATAATAATCACATGTTATGCACATGTTATATTTTATATAATACATAACATACATAATACATAATATATATGTATAATCATATACACATATTATATGTGTTAATATGTTATAATAACATATATTATTATGTTATTACATAAAATATACATATATTGTTAGTATGTAATATATATTATGTTATCATATGATATAACATATGATAACATATTATATTATGTTTTCATATATTAATTATGATAATATATATGTGTTATAATAACATATATATTATGACATATAATATATGTCACAATATATGTACATATATTGTGACATATATTAATATATACATAGTGTAACATAGTATATATATATGTGTGTGTGTGTGTGTTATAGACATACTATATTATACATGTGTTGTAATACACATATTATAACATATATAACATAATATATTATATAATAAAATATTATATTGTAATATTATAGTATAATATACTATAACTCATATGATATAACATATTATAATAATAACATAGATTGTTACCCTGTAGTAACATATCAATATTCATTAAGTAATATAAACTAGTATATATTGTATAACTATTTACAAAAGGACAAAAGGACGGGGAGTTGGTGGCAGGATAATGGACGGGGAGTTGGTGGCAGGATAATTTAGATTAAAAAGGAAGAGGGGCCACGGTTGCATAATACCAGTGAAGGATTGCCAATAGATATTGAAACCCAATGTTGCAAAAGCGAACACACTCAGACTTCACGTCTCTCTCTGTTCGCAGTAAAAGGAAATTCAAAAGTTTGCACAAGGCAAGAAAAAGCTCAGAAGACCGATGCCTGTTAAGGGGCTCAGTGGTATGAATTTATACACATAAAAGTGATGGTACAATAATGCAGCGAATAAAATTCGCCTGACAAAAGTAGCACGCACTGAGCGTAGCTTTTACAAAGAAAACAGTGACGAGATAACTTTACAAGATTCGCCACAAAAATGATAAAAAAAAGACAATGATGACTTATGACTAAGACTTTGGCTTTTCGGTGCAATGATCAGAAGACGACAGATGACTTATTGAGTTGCTTTTTGCTCAGAATATATTCTTGTCGTAATTTGTCGTCATTCTTCTTTTGTCTCACTGTTTTTTGCCTCAGATTCAAATATTCATCTTACAGCGAATTCGTGATGGAGGCAGAAACCTTTAGTCTAGACACGACAATTCTGACATTTGCATACTTCATTTGTGATTTGTTCTAGCGTCGTGCAGCTTTCTTCAAACTCCTTTGTCTTTAGGATATTCTTATACATGAGTTCTTCATCTTGGAAGATTGTCACTTCGGGGTAATCAACAAAGTTGATTCTCTGAAATTTTCGGCACAGTGCTTCTTCCCACTTTGGACCTGCAATAAAATTAAAAAATTCTCTAGACATGTTGTTAGCATATAATTGCCTTTTGTGAAGGATTAGATTGCCCAGCACAGCTTTGTCAATAGCCCTTAACAAAGGTTCTGGTTCGAATGAAGTCCATTTTAGGTTATTGACAATGCAGGAAATTCTTCATGTGGCTGTATAGTAAAAATCCAGATTTGGATAGTGACCTTCTGCTGCATCTGCGAATTCTGGATAAAGTTTTCTAACCTTTTGACGGACCTTCCATTTTTGCTCTGGTGTGTCTACTAGTCAGTCTTCCCACTGCCTGCTAGTTGATATCATCATCTTGCATTCTTGGGTGAGAGCGTCCGGTAACGAATGATATACTCCTTTTACCAGATCAATTGTAAAATCATACTGGGAGAGTAAAAATTGTCACCAGGCAAATCGTTGTAATTTTGGACTGCTAGTGATTTTTCTCTTGAGCAAAACAGATAGGTTTTGTGAATCTGTTCTGAGTATGAAGTTCTCACCAATCAAATAAGGGTGAAACTTTTCTAACCCTCTGATTGCAGCAAGGATTTCCTTCTCTGCTGGCCAATAACTGATTTCATTAGTTTTAAACTGGCCACTAGTATAAAAGCAAACCTTTTCTTGGTTGCCATCTTTTTTTAACAGAACGACTGCCCATGTGTCATTGGATGCATCTGTGGAGAGGACATATGACCCGACAAAGGTGGGTTCGAGCTCTGGCAGTCTTCTTTTAATGAAATCACTGCTTCTGTGGCTGCTTTATTCCACTCGTATGAATCATGATGCATTACCTTGCGGATTGCCTTTGTTTTTTGTGATAAATTTTGAATATAGTTTCTGACATAATTGAGGCATCTGAGGAACCTTTGGCATTGTAGCTTGTCTTTGAGCTGATTTGGAAATTGCTCGATTTTCTTCAGCACATGGTCTTGCATGGTTATTTTCCCTTTTTTGAGCTTGATTATGAGAAACTCAATTTCTCGTTTGGCCAGTTGGAATTTTTCTTTTGTTCCCATGCTTCTCGCATATTTCTGCGAAGATCGTGAGGTGCTACAAATGCTCATCTATAGTTTTTGAGACTATTAAGAAATCATCAATATAATTAATGATAAAATCATAGCCTTTGAAAATTTCATCCATACGCCTTTGGAACTGCGATGGTGTATTTTAAAGTCCAAATGGCATAACCAGTCATTCATACAAGCCAATCGGAGCGTAGAAAACCGTTTTGTGTATGTCTTCTTCTGCAATTTTAATTTGGTGATAGCCAGACTTACAATCAAATTTAGAAAAAATCTTGCCTTTAGTCGCCCTCTGTATTATGATTTCTTTGTTTGGTAAAAGTCATTTTATATCCACAGTCACGCTGTTCAGAGGAATGTAGTTAATAACCATTCTTGCTTTTCCTCTCTTGATCTGAGCATGATTTCTGACTATGAAGCTTACGCTTGCATAGTGTGATTCAGATTTTCGAATCAGGTCCTTTTTTTCCAATTCCTGTATTTGAGATATAATCTCTTTTCTGTCTATTGACTTTAATCTTTTTACTACCTGTGTGAATTCAGGCAAACAATCTATTATTTGTCCTGGAAAAAGATTTATGGCCTTAATAGCCTTGATCCTCTCGACTTCTTCTTAAAATTCAAGCTTTTGCTTCATGATTTGAAGTAAAATCATATTTTTGCTTCTGTCCTCTTTATTTCTTTTTTTGTTTTGCATCTGTTTGAAGGAGGCAGACAACCTTGGAACAACTTGTTGTTCCTTTCCTATTCGAAAAACAATGCAATCATTGCATATGGTATAGGGGTCTATTTCATCCAATGTCACGGACCCTAAACCAATGTCATGTCCAGCATCATCGATATGTACAAAGTTTGTACTGATCGTTTTTTCTCCTATTTTAACCGGGACATTTAGAGCAAAATTATGAAGCCTTCTTTCGCCATTCATCGTTTCAACTCTAGTTCCTTTGAGATAATATAGCCAGTCGCTAATTATCTCTTTTTTGCAAACGTTCATATTTGCACCAGTGTCGATGAAGGCTTGTCATTTTTTCCATTTTCCTTTTTTATCCATAGCTATTTGAACTGAGATAATGACATCTTTTTTATTTGTCTGATCTCATAATTTTTGAGGCTATTTTTCGGTGTAAAATTCTAAAAATTGATGGGAGTTGTACCATTTTCCTGTATGGCCTTCGCGACCCTTTTTTGAGACTACCCATTTCTCTTGTTGTTTTGGAGCTATTGGTACTTCATCATCTGAGTATATTCTACCAATTTCTGAATCTGATTCTTCTAAGGTTGAATCGTCCGAGCTACTGCTGTTAATATGAATAATCTCATAGGGACTAGATGATGCAAAATTGTTGTAGAATTCGCTTTTGTATTCTAACTCGTCGAGTTCTGATTCAGATTCTGTTGGGATCATGACCTCTTTTTCTTTTTTGCTACTATGCAAATGTACTATGCTGCTTCTGATGATGATTGTGTCATGCTAAGGATGCTTATTGTTTCATCATCTTCAGCATCTTCTTCACTCTCTAGATAGAAAACATTTTTATTTTTGAGGCATTCTTCAAATTCGACTTCATGCTCTATCAGATCCCAGTCCTTTCTAATTTCTGGGACTTCAAACATCATCTTGATCTATCGAGGAGCTCTATTTGGGCATTTGTTTGCACAATGTCCTTTCTTTCGATAGGCGAAACACCTGTCGTCTTTTTTTTTTGTCACTGTTTCTTCTTTTTCTGAAGAATCTGTATGGCTTGAATGGCCTCCTCGTTTTGATTTGTCTGACCCTTGGTTTGAATCTTTTTGGCAGATTATGTTCTTCTGCTCCGTCAATCTAACTGCAAACATTTCTTCCAACTTTAGGCAGTTCAGTGTTTGCCTTAAGTCAGTAACATAGCTTTTTAATTTCTTTTCGAACAATCTGTTGTAGATCAACCAGATTCAAACTTTCGACCAATATATTTCTATGTGATAATTCATCTAGCACAATGTTACTAAGTGATTCAGGTAGTGAAGCAAGAAAGGACATCCCGATTGTTGAGATGGCATGTGCGCCTAGGCGATATGCTTCGTTGAGATAATCTTCAGCATACTGCTCAAATTGACTCAAGTCCTTTAACTTTCGCTTCGTAAACATCAACCAATCAGAAGACTGGTGTGCTAGAAGGTTGGGCTGAAATTCGAGAATTATGCGGTTGCCCAAAACTGATAGATCATCGTTCATAATTTCGACTTTCTCAAAATCTGGTAAAAATTTCCATCAATTTGCCACTCGTCCTGAGAAGGTAAACGGTAAGATTCTCCATACCTGGTCTGGAGACATCCGCTTCTGTGTTACCACCATATGCAAATGTTGTGCCCATAATCTGAGCTATCTTAGTGGTTGGGCATGTATCAATGTTCAGAATTGGTATTTCTGAATCAAACGAGATCACATGTTTTTTGACTTCTGGTGGCCTATTGTAACGCTGATTTTGGAACATTTTCATATCAGCCGACTCTTTGACATTTGGCATTAGATAAAAATCTTTGTATGCCAATGTTTTTTGCCGATTGTTGAGAGAGTAGAGACTTATTTCTCTGATCCACAAATTTTGGGAGTGTGCTTTTAAGGCTTCCTTTGCTTGGGCCTTAATCTCCTTTCTTTCTCCATTGAGAAGGATCTGCACTACTTCCATATTAGCCCATACCGCTTGGAGCTGTTCTTCTATTCTCTTAAAATGCTTTTCTACATACGTGCTCCAATGAATGAGGTAATTGAGCTGGTTTTGTTATCTTGTTTTTGAGATGACTAGGCAGAGTACAAAAGTAGATAGCTCACATCTGCTCTGAATTCAGGCGTTCCTTTTTGGATTTCTTTGGATGTAGTAGTGGTGTAGGCCATTTTTTGGGGCCATTCTTCACTAAGAACATATCCTGCTCCTGGTTCTCCTTGCTCGGCTTTGGGTGATGAAGTCATCATCATCATTTTTACCGCCAAATCTCTATTGGGAGATGAAGTTTCTTCAAAGAAAGTTCTGACGGTTGGTAGTACCGGTGGTCGACTTAACGATCTTGTAGGTTGTAGCTGTAGCTGGGACTACTTTTGAGCATGCTTTTCAGGATATTTCGAAAATATGCTTATGCTCTGCCAGGATTTTCTTTCCTTGTACTTCTGGCATTGCAGAAATTCTCCGATCACTGGGTACCCTTGTAGGAATCCTTCATTTGATATCTATGTTCCTACTTACATGATATTTTTATTCATGGATAGTGGAAAGTTTATTCCATAATCCAACTTGAAACTGGTGAGGGTACTCTGGAGAAGGTTGAATGTGCACCAAGAGGTAATGGTAGCATAGATAGACTTAGTAACCAGGTTTACCTTTTTGATTTGTACACAGAGAACAAATGCTTGCAGGAAGTGAGGATCTTGTAGTGACAGCGTAAAATTTGGCTGTACGCAACATAGACCGTCTTTGGAGAGTTCTCCTGTGAATTGACAAATGAGGGCTTGCTGCCAGTCAACGTGGCGAACATCAAGGAAGGAGATTAGATATGGGGTATTGAGCTCGTACTTGAAGTGTGGTTTTACTAGGACATCAATTTGTCTGAGATAGACAAACTTATATCCTTTTGTAATCCACCCTTGAACATCCTCCTTGGTGAAAAATGGGAGAAAGATTGGCCTGATTCCACTTCCTTGAATGGAAAGTGAAACTTCTGTCTGTTTGACGGACCTCTGAATTTTCATAAGATTGCCAGGTAATAAATAGAGATCATTTTTCTTTATACCTAAAAATGATACTTCTTTGTTCTCATCAGAAGATTCAATCTCATGTTCAATGAGAGTAGCGTGAATTTCTGAGATTTTTGTAGATGGTTCAGCGTTCAAAATCAAGTGTCTGCTTGATTCTACTCGAGATAACATCTTCATCTGTGGACGTCTGGGTCCTTTCCACTTGTAGCAGGATTCATCAACCAATTTTTTTTTTGTACGGATTTTTTGAGGTAAATGACAGGAACCATGACTACAGGATGAACCATTGTCATGGTTTGGATGACCATGTCTATGCTCAGTTTCGTCGTCGCTGTCTAGCACTATGTGTTCCACAAAATGTGGTTCGTGTTCTTCGATGCACTCAATGTCATGCTCTGAATCGATCCATTTGTGGATGTAATCCCAATCGATGCGCTCATCAATGGCTGCCTTTATATGAATCTCTTCTCCAAACCAATGCGACACCTTGTTAAGAGTGCAGAAAATAGGAACAAACATATTATCCTCGTTTGGGTGTGACACTATGTGTTTGAGACCAAAGAACAGTTTTTCTTTGTCCATCAAAGACATAAAGTATCCTTCCCAACCCGTGATATCTTGGATGCTGTAAGTTGGTCCTTGTCATTCTTCAAGGATGATAGAGTCATCCCATTAAGGAAGCATAGCTTTGTTTAAGGCAAGCAAAACTTTACGCTCGCTGTTCCACTTATCTTGAGGTGAACTTTGGGATATCTGAGAAACTTCAACACATCTGAAGGATAGTGCGATCTGGTACTATGCCCTTGGGATAGTGATCCTTCAGGCTCCGTAATTGTGCTCCTTGGATGTAGCCTTGTTGAAGTAGATCAACAACTTGGTTGTACATGGGTTTCTGTCCTGGAAGGATGGGATCTTCCATATAACATTTGTTATGGTGTTTGACAAACCGGGAGGCTTGTGGCTGAGGTAGCTTAGGAATTGGTGGCTGTGGACCAAAGAAACGACTAAGTAGACTCATGGGTGTGGAGGATGAAGCAGTTGAGGTCGAACTGAGAGGGTTACTGAAGGTGGAAGATGAGGCCATGGCTCTAATACCAAAAAGGACAAAAGGATGGGGAGTTAGTGGCAGGATAATTTGGATTAAAAAGGAAAATGGGCCGCGGTTGCACAACACTAGTGAAGGATTGCCAATGGATAATGAAACCCACATATATATATATATATATATATATAAACATTAGAAAATAATAAACTTCTCAACTATCAAATAGACAAGAAGATCAGATATACTCAACAGTATGTTGTGGTAGAGACCAGTGAGCAATTATTTGACATTTCAGTAGAAGCAATAATATATATATATAGCGAGAGAGAGAGAGATTGAAATCAACTAGTTGCAAAATGGCAAAATATTTAAAAATTGTCCTTAAAAGCAAATGCAATGGGAGCACTAGCAATAGAGGCTGTAATAGCGTTTTTTGGTGATTTAGCAATAGTTTTTATTATAGTTAACTGCAACTTTTAAATATTTAGTCATGTGACAACATATGACAATTGATGTACGCATGCACACACACACACACATTAGAGTGTCATGAGGCCTAAATTGGGAGCAATATACTTGTCAACTGCGATGCCAGTACACCCCTACTGCACCCACCCCAACTTTCTTTTCTTTCACCTTCTCAATTCACTCTTTTGACCTTTCTAACCCTGGTGTGTTCTTCTCCTTACCATTGCTGGACTGGCTAATGGCTTAGTATTCACAGGCAGCTGGTGCATCATGCACATTAATTAATTAAAATAAAGTGTGACTTTTTTAATTTTTGAAGGGTTTTAGATCTTATGAATTTAATAATCAACTTGCTCAAAATAATTTTATGATTTTTTTAAATATAAATAAAGTTTTTGTACTTTTTTTATAATATCAAAAATTGAAGTGTGTTTGATTATTGCTGGATCTTCATGCACCTTGTTGAAAGTTTCCTAAACAAAGAGGAAACTAAAAAGTTGTAGCAAATTGTCCTTACCTTCTAATTAGGGGAGAACAAGAGTCAAGCCAGCATGGGCTGAACTTGAACTTCTCGACTCGAGCTTGACTCATTTGTTAAATGAGTTGAGCCCGAGCTTAACGTGTAAATGACTCGAGTTGAAATGGACTCGCTTAAACTCAAACTAGGTTTCTTTTCAGCCTATTTTTGTAATTTTAGAAGCTTAAGATGGCACAAGTTAAAAATGCAGGATATTAACCTCTTTTGGAAAAACGCATAAAACATAGGGGAGATTATGTAATTTGACATAATGAAGCATATAAAATAATAAATTCCCCTTTTTAATCGTACACATCACATTCTCTTTCTTCACATTCTCTCTCTCCTCTCAAACGCCCAGGTTTCCGCCATTGCTCAATTTTGATTCTTAGATTGATGAAAAGGAAATGAAGTTTCCATTTTCCAAAATCCGGTCATGTTTGCATTTTGTGGATCTGTTCCTTTGGAAACAAGTTTCCTTATGTAATGAGAATTGTTGGCAATTTTTTGGTGCCTTGACAGTTTCTCAGAAGACATGGGGCATCGAGGTAAAAGACACCGAGTCATTTGAATTATATGGAAAGTTGTGGGGCCAGTGTAAAATTATTGCACGGCTGGAATAAAAGCCCGTTGGCCAATTTTTTTTTCTTCCTCGTTCTCTCTTTGGTCGAGAGAATTCACAGTTTACGTTCATACCAGAACTTCGGCCTGCTGTGAAGACGATGAACCAGTGGACGGAGGTTGCGGCATCCACTGGTAGAAACCCAATACGCCCTCTCTCTCTCTCTGTATGTGTGTGTGTGTGCGCGCGTGCAATCATTCACAGAAACCCTCGATTTGCGTTGGGTTTCCAGGCGAGAAAACACTCGAAGGGGGACTTGATCCCGATGAGGAAGCCAGGAGGGGTCGGAGGAAGCTGCTTTTCTCCTTCCCTCCCACCAATTGCTGCCTGCTTCTTCTCTTTTGCTCCTCTCTCTCTCTCTCTCTCTCTCTCTCTCTCTCTCTCTCTCTCTCTCTAGTTTAGGGTTTAAACGGTAGAAATTCGATGCAGGAATGGTCGTCCCATACCTCGAGGTAGGACTGGCGTTCGGGGAACTTGATTCTGAAATCGCTCGCGACAAGCAGAAATCCCGTCCTTAGTTTGATGGAACCAGGTCCGAATTCAAATGTTTAAATTTTGATTCCATCTGTACAGTAAAAACCCGTGCGAGCAAACATGGCCTTAGGGTTTCCATGGTTCCATCCTTTCAGTCATCCAGGGGCCGCCAGTGAGCCAGCCAGAGGGAGCGAGTGAAGCCTGCCTTCTCTTCTCTCTCTCTCTCTCTCTCTCTCTCTATGCTTCTCTTCTTTTCCCTCTCTTTCATCTTATCAAGGTGCTCACCTTTGTTGAACTTCCAGGAATCCTTCCAATATTTTGGGGGCCTGGTTGGCCATAATTCCTATCGTTAAAGGCAAAAATCCAACATTTTTTCTAGTCAAAAGGCTTTATTTTCTTGAAGACGCAAATTGTCATGTAAAATTCTTTAGTTGTCTTCGCATCTTAATTTATTTGATCTATGCTGAAGAAATAGTCGCTAACTTTTCCTCGTATAGTCTGTTTTGTTGCAATTCACTGTGAGATGAAGGGTTATTAGTTCAGTCCTATTTTGATTTCCTCTGTGGAGCAACTTTGACAGGGTTTTGAATTGTTTGAGGCGGAGCTCTCCTAAAATGATTGAACATTGGAGACAACAGAAAAACCCTCACTCGAACAGTGACTAGTGGTTTCGTTCTCCCTGTCTCTGTCTCCCCCATTTTTTCTTTCTATTTTCTTCCCTCTTTTCCCTTGTTTTGGACGATGGTTTCCGGCAATGGGCTGGACACTAAAATCATGGTGGGCCATCGGCTCATCCAGTCAAGCTCAGAGGAGTTGAGCTCGAGTTCGCATGCAGCCTCCGTCAACCTCGGGCCGACCTCGTAAAGCGAGTTTGAGCTGAGCAGCATGGGAGTCGAACTTGACTAGGTTGGTGTACGCTCCTATTTTTAATGGACCCAGTGTAACCTTGCCCACATCACTTCAATTTCTTGATTTTACTTGTAACTCTCTTGGTGCCCCCTATGAACCTAAATTTGAAGAGTGCACACCTCAACATAAAATTTTACTTCCACCCCGGACCAGGGTAAAAATCTCATTACCCCCAACAAAAAATCACAATTACTTGTAATTTTTATTATTTAAAAATATAAATAACTGATCAACTTGTAATGTAATGTAATGTTGGAGAAGTTACAAATAATTCCTTAAATTTATAAATAATTCGCAAACACGCACCAAAAAAAAATAAGAAAGATTTGAAGGTAACCATTTTCAAGAGTGGAAGGACCTCCCAGCAAATTGGAATGTTATTGCAGATGCAAATGTTTAATGGTTCTCCATCCCCTTCTTGGGATCCTATAATTTTTTGTCGTAAATATTTCATTTCTTATCCATAAAGGTTGAGGGTCTAACCCTCTGCAGGTGTTTTTCGGATAATCCACGTTTTTGAGGCCACTTTGTTCATGATTTTGCTCTTTCGTTGTGGTGTCAGGTGTGATTACACTAGAGAAAGAGAGAGAGAGAGAGAGAGGGAGAGGGAGAGGGAGAGGGAGAGAGAAAGAGAGAGAGAGCCGATAAAATGGGAATATATTGCAGATGTTAAGGGTCTAACCCTCTGCAGGTGTTTTTCGGATAATCCACGTTTTTGAGGCCACTTTGTTCATGATTTTGCTCTTTCGTTGTGGTGTCAGGTGTGATTACACTAGAGAAAGAGAGAGGGAGAGGGAGAGAGAAAGAGAGAGAGAGCCGATAAAATAAGAAAGATTTGAAGGTAACCATTTTTAAGAGTGGAAGGACCTCCCAACAAATTGGAATGTTATTGCAGATGCAAATGTTTAATGGTTCTCCATCCCTTTCTTGGGATCCTATAATTTTTTGCCGCAAATATTTCATTTCTTATCCATAAAGGTTGAGGGTCTAACCCTCTGCAGGTGTTTTTCGGATAATCCACGTTTTTGAGGCCACTTTGTTCATGATTTTGCTCTTTCGTTGTGGTGTCAGGTGTGATTACACGAGAGAGAGAGAGAGAGAGAGGTGAAATTTGAGAAGGATTGACCTAAATAATGTCATTTGAGGAATTTATTATTCAAAGAAATTATCTATTTATAAGGTACGTATACGATCGTATATATAGTCATTAATTTTAATGTATTTTAACATTTCCAATAAAGTGTGCATTCATGGATTATATCATAAACTCAAACAGTGATTTTGTAGTTTCTCCAACATTAAATCGTTACTAATAAACATATGGCAAAGGTTCGGCAGTTATATTTCTAAATTTCACAAAATTTTTATTTTAGATGTGGGCTTGACAAGAGCTCATAAGTTTTTAGATATCATGGTCGGTTTATGCTCTTGATCGATGAGTGCAACAGCGCCTAAAGCCAAGGCATAGCTATGCCACATCAATATAAGTGGAAAATAATGACCTTTTGCATAAAATTTTTCCCACTAATTTTCTGTGATAGTCAAGAGCTAGCACGCAATTACCACTTGAGTTTTTTTCCCTTTTTTCCATTCATTTTATATTAAAGCATACGTACTATGTCACAGATCAATTTTACGGAGATGACAGTTTAATGATGTGGAAGAAGTAGATCTGCTGGTTCCATTAGCAGAACTTACTCGCCTTCTAACATGTAAACCCTCAATTTTTAGTTGCGCCGTTTAGCCTAACACCCTGTTTCGATGTTGGAAAAGAAAGACCTTTTCTATGTTTGGATGACTAATTAAGGAAATTCTCCTTGATCTTAGCAACACAGCGGTGTATATATATATGTGTGAATTCTATCGGATAGTGAAAATTAAAAAAATTGTCACTAAAAGACACTATTTTGACATTAATGATAGTTTATAGTGGTTTTATGATGGTTTATAATTCTTTTAACAATACATTTTAAAATTTTTGATATTTGGCAACTATCTAGCATTCGGTAGTATTGACTTTTCTCTCTCTCTCTCTCTCTCTCTCTCTCTCTCTATATATATATATATATATATATATATATATATATATATATATATATATATATATATATATATATATATATATATATATAAAGTACGAAAAGCCAATACTAAGAGAGAGTGTGTGTATAATTGGTAGATTGCAAGTCACTGTTTCAAGGACAAAAACTAAACCCCTCAAAATTGATTGTTGGAAATTATTTTGTGCAATTTAACCATATGTTTTTGATCTTATATACGAATGTTTTGATCAGAAATGTATACTAAATTAATTATCTTTTAGTTCAGTAATTTGTGTAGAGTAATAAAAAAAGAGTGGTTCTTATACATATCATCAAAGTTTGCACAATACAAAAATCAATACTTTTCATTAAAACCAATTGAATTAAGACATATTTTATGTTAAATGATGTTTATACACATATTAGACTCTTCATATTTTGTTTAAAATAATTTTTAACAGGAATTCAAAAGGTTTAGTTTCATTTTTATATGATGAATGAATGGTGATTCTGGCTAACTAGGGTCACTCAACCATTTAACCAGAGTTGTCCATCTGATGGAGAAGAATAATTCAAAGAAAAACATAAACAAAAAGATAGCAATTAATGTTGGATGACGAAAGTGTCCATCACTTTTTTCTCTTAACCGTCCAACATGATGGATCAAATGGTCTTAGTCAAATGGCTCGTGACTATAAAAAAAAATGGAGTCACCATTCAATTTCTCTCTCTCTCTCCCCCTCTCTCTTTCTCTCTCTTTCTATACACACACACACATTCATTGAGATGTTGGATAAAGAAGAATTTCATCATTTGACCTTTTCTAAATTAGAGGTTGAGAGAAAAATAAAAAATAAAAATGTAAACTAATGCTAAGTGACATAAATGCCACATTATCTTTTTCTCCTTGTTTTGTTAATAGCCAATCTGAAAAAGATAAAAAGCTGAAATTGTTCTTTATATGTTCAATATCTGAATGTCTAGCCTCTACCAATTTCAAACACAGACACACAAATATATATATATATATATATATATATATATATATATTCATGTATTAACATGCCTTGTTGACATTAAGGCAGCTTTAAGCCAATGCATGCCCAGTTGATCAAAACAAAGAGAAAGGGAAAAGAGAAAATAGCCGTCGACGTCTTGTGATTTATCAAAACACGTTGCCTCATCAACAAAACTTCTAAACTAACAGAACTAAAGGACTAAATTGGGTTGAAATCTTTTGAATAACTGTCACTCAAGTTTGTTCAAACTCATTCTGTAATTGACTAACCATCTGCTTGATATGAGTATAATTATCTGTTTGATATACGAGTATGGTAAGTGCGTTTGGTGAGTGGTTGAACTACTTGATCATATCAGACCTTGATCTAGCATGACGCAAGTCTCAAGACTCCGCCAATCGGAAGGTGGCCAACCGTGCAACAATTTCAAAACCCCAGAATTAAGTACACAGCACGTGAACCGAGTTTGATCTACAAATACGAAGCTGCTCCAACTGCAAGCAGACACTGCATCTTGGAAGGATCGATCTTTCATACAGAGCAGTCAGAGTCATCTTCATTCTTCACAGCACCCATGGCTTCTTCTGATCATGGCCGCTGTGCCATCTTAGCTCTTCTTCTCTCTCTGTCAATGCTAAGCAGCCATGTATGTTTGGGTGGTCGCTATCTGTTGGAAGCTGATGAAACCACCAAGGCACCAGAGGAGGTGAACCCACATGATCAACACCCTTTCCCGACAATACCAACCTTGCCCAAGCTGCCTGAATTCCCAACTCTGCCGGAGCCTAAACTCCCGGAGATCCCCAAGCTGCCGGAGCCGAAACTCCCCGAAATTCCCAAGTTAACCGAAGGTCATGATCTGCCTGAGATGAAGTTCCCAGAAATCCCCAACCCATTTGAGCATCATCTTCCGGAGCTGCCAAAATTCCCAGAGATCCCCGAGCCATCTCTCCCTCATGAACTTCCAGATGTTCATGATCTGCCTAAGCCTACTCTCCCTGAGTTGCCTCATGAGTTCCCATCTTTTCCCAAGCCAACTCTACCTGAATTTCCTTACGAGCCCACTTCACCATGATCACAACAGGCCGTGCTGATCAGCTTAGTGGCCATCTGGCCCTCACCGACAGACTTACACTCCCCGTGTGTGTTTCTTCTGCTTTACGCACGTATGTGAGGTTGCTTACATACATTAACTTATATATATGTATATGTAGCCCTTCTTTCTTTGCTTTGTGAAGTTGGTTTGTCATTGCAAGCAATTTCTGTATTCTGATGCTTTCATTATGAAATAAAGTGCGCTAATTAATCACCAACTTTTAATATTCCAAGTTTTAAAATGATGTATGCTAAATTGCCTGTGGATACTATTCTTCGGAAGTGTGTCGTAGAATTATTTAAGTCTCGAAATAGCTGTGGATCCCCGGAACAGGAACATGGGGACGAGACTTGACCCTCCCATTCAAACAGTGGGAGACTCACTGAACCCGCTTGCTGATACAATGCATGACCGTTAGATAAGGGTTTACATCTTTTTTCATCTTGCCCTTCTGAATCAATTTGAGATATGTTAAATTGTTTTCCATCTAAAGAATATGAAAAAACAACGATATAACTGCGGATCAGCCGATTAAAAAAAAGACTCGCTTAAAAAGATAAAACGGTGATTTAATGATATAAATAAAAGGAAAATGCTGAAATTGGTTGCAGCTAACGTTTTTCTCTTTTAGAAAATTAACAAAATTCTGAATTTTAATCAACCATGGAATTTACTTTGGGTGAAGAAATCTCACCGAGTGAAGGTTGGTTCAACTTCCATGTCAATGCCTCTTTCTCTTTTTACATGGGCAATCTTTGTCTTTTTACATGGACAAAGGTAAAGATTGATGTTAAAGCTATAATTTTTTCATGAGATGAGTCAAATTATAGTTTTAAAATTTTAATAAGAGTCAAAACATAATTTTTTAAATTATATATATAAATTAAAATTTTTAAAACTTACAAATAATTTTGAATCTTTTAAATTTCAAAAGGTTGGCCATGCCATCACCCCTAGGCCTACCGGCTAGACCCGATAAAAGCTGGGTCGGGGCTTGCCCGATGTCCAAAATTCGTACACGGGTTTTGACTCGATGTTTGAAACTCAAGTTCGGGCTCGCCTGATTACAATAAAAAATAATTTTTAAAATAAAATAATGTTTGAATATAAAATACATTTTTAATAATAATATACATATTGTTAATTTAAAAAATAATATTTAAATTTTATCAAGCCAAATCAGGTGCTCGTAAGATCGACCCGGGCCGGTTTTTCCGAGCCCAATCCCGGCCGGATCGAGCTGGGTATCGAGTACCAACCCATACCCAACTATAAGTACTACTACCTACCAACCTTACCCGGCCCATACCCACCTAAGGACTACTACCTACCAACGTTGCTCATCGGCTTGTCATAATAAACATTGCATTGACTTTGCATACTAATTTTATATTTTGGAAATAAACATGGCATTGACTTTGCATCGTAACTTTATATTTTGGACCGTTGATTGCAAAACAACGAGAAACTAAATATTTTCAAGCGAAAATCGGAAGCCTTCATTCAGGCTTTCCGGGCGTGATTCAAGACAAGAGGATCCAAAGCGTCCAATCCATATTCCATTTTTCAAAATTTTAGTTTAATTTTCGTTTCGTCCCTTTCGAGCGTGGAGGGAAACCTCACCTACTTTCAAATGCCATCACAGACGACCCCCACTTCCTCATTTCTAATATTCCCAAATGCCAACGCTATAAATACTCTGAAATATTTGCTACCCACCTTTGTTTCTTCCGCCCATCAAACTACCCAGCAAGAATTTCATCTTCCGGCACACCCTGACATTGGGTTTCTCCAAATCAGATGTAAAGGTTCGTGATAAACCCTCCGATTGTTGAGTCCCACTTTCCTTTTTGGTTCAAATTTCGTTGTAGATTTGATTTTTTTTTTTTTTTGTGAAATTTGGTTGCCCTTGTTGGTTTTTGATACTGATTAGGGTTACTTTTAGGTGTCTTACTTGTTTAGGAATTAGCTGGTGTGTTGATTGATCGGTGAGGAGGGAGGAATGAATCAGGGTAGCACTTATTCGGCCGGAATGAGTACGGATTTCCATCTGCCCGATGAGATTCTCGCCGTGATCCCCACTGACCCTTACGACCAGCTGGATTTGGCGCGTAAGATTACCTCGATGGCAATAGCGTCTCGGGTGTCGAAGCTCGAATCGGAGATGGGGAGGTTGAAGCAGAAGATCTCTGAGAAGGACCTATTGATTTACGAGCTGCAGGACAAAGTCTCGCAGTTGGAGCGAGCGTTCCAGGAGGCTGATGCCCGTCTGCGTGAAGCACTCGATGAGAATGTATGTATTTTTTGATCCCTTCTTTCTTTCCTCCCGTCTGGAACAATTAGTTTTCCTTTGGGGGTTTTCTATTCCGTGTTTATTCCTTTGAAAACGTCGGTGTTTGAGGACTACTAGTTCATCGAAACCTCTTCTGGCTTTGTCTATGTTTGTTAGACCTCAGCGTAGGTTTCCTGTAAGCACCATTATCATCATCACTGCCACCACTGTCGCTTCCACCTCCACCACCACCACTGTTGTTCTTCGTTATATTGAATATCAACAAACATTTCATGGTCATGCAGACAAAGCTTTCTAATGAAAGGGATGCTTTATCCATCGCCACCAAAAAATTGAACAGAGATTTATCCAGGGTAAGTCATCTTCTTTTCTCAAGGCAGTTTTGTACCACCTGTTGCTTCTTCTTTTTTTTTTTTTTTTTACTGCTTAATGTGGCTGGCATTCCAACAAAAGTGCATTTTTTTTCATATAAGATGAGAATTTTCGTGTGGGAAGTAGTGGGGATTGCCTTTGAGGATGTAATTGTCCTTCTAGTTTTTGAAATTGTTGATGATGTTATATTGTTGGAGACATTTGAATAGATGTGTACCTTTTTTAGTTAGTAAGGTGAAGACGTCGTGCTGGAAGCAGTGGGGCTCGGATTCCTGATTTCCTGCGTGTTTTCGTTAGTTTCAAAAAATGTCTAATAAATATCATGATTTGGTAAATAACTACTCTGATACATTTTTTTGAATGCTCAACCATTGAATGAAAGGAAAATAGTGGAACAACACAGGTTTATATTTTAACACTGATATTTTTTATTATAGAAACTGTTAACAAGTAAGTATTGCCTTGAAACAAGTGCCGTCTAAATTTATAAACTTTTTTTAGAATGAAAAGTGATTAATGCCTGTCATCTATGGAGATTAGATAGACCTAATCCAGATGCACCTCTTTTTATTTGCTGGGTGGCTAACTGACTATGCGACATTGACACTTCACTTGGCAGTTTTTATGCACACCATGCGTCTATGTTACATGAATATACCAATGTACTTCACAGTCATGGTCAAACTAGTACCGGATATTGTCAACCTTTTGTGCTATCTGATCTCATTTTGATGGTTTATTTTAGTTTACTTGTATTTTTTTTTTCTTGTCTACCAATTACTATTTAGTTTCACAGCCGAAGCTTTAATTTGAGTAGTCATGACTCATGATGCTCACTCTCATATATATATATATATATATATATATATATATATATATATATATATATATATATATATATATATATATATATATATATATATATATATATATATATATATATATATATATATATATATGTACATTGTATATAGAATAGAAGAAAAATGTAAATTATTTATAAGATTAAACTTATGAATTGACAGCTTTGCAACACCAATCTCGAGTCAAAGGCGATTTGAAATGAGCATATGTGTAGTTGACTGCACTTGTCTTAGCTGACAACTGAGTTTGGGTGTGGCAATTTTAAGGAGTTCACGTTACTAGGTTAGGCCTGTCTTGAAGTCATGGGACCCATGCATGTATATTCCCAATTTGAGCCTGTAGGATGTTACTTATTTACCAAAAAGCAGCCTGTGCTTGTGTTTCTCAATGACATAACTGGGTGCAGTAGGATACTGCTGGTCTGTTTAGCGGATCTTCTTTTCTTTCCTTCTACAGACTACGGCATTGCAGGCATCAAAGCAGGGCAACAATGAAGTTATGAACATAAAGCAAATTGATAAAGTCAAAAGTTGCTATTTATATATTTGATTACAAAGGGAACAAAGATGAAAAAGAACAAAAAGTAAATGAGGAAGAAAGAGCAAAGTGACACTCCACCTCAACCAACATATGATATGAGAAGACAAAAAAGGCATCTAGTCTTCTGCCCAGTGTCTAGGTGGGTGCCTAGGCCTGCTTATGACCCCATGGATAATCTTGGTGTAGTCCCTACACTGGACATTGAAGAAAATATGACCTGGTTTCTTATAGTCTACGGGTACAAAAAGACCTACTTTATTGTTGATTGAAAAGAAAAACCAAAATTGTTCTAATAGTCTGAAACTTGTGCTTTGACCACTGAACATATATTTGCAGTCAAGGTCATACTTCTGATGATGCACATAATTTGAAGATCACATGAGCTTGTTACTGCAGTTTCGAAATGGTCCTTCCCATTCAATGTTTTCCAAATCCGGTGCTACTCTTTCCTTTAACCATAATAAAAGTTCTCCATAGGGTCATATCCTGTGCTGCTGTTTTCTTTAACATGATAAAAGGGCTCCCCATTGTTATCAAATATTAAAAGGTTATGAGCATCCAGAGCTGTATAAAGAAATGGTTTTGTCTTTTCGTGAAGGATGCTGCTTCCTGCTTGAAAAATTTGAAAAGAACGGGTTGTTTTGGCACAATATCAGAAAAATATTTTCTTGAAAAAAATTATCAGTCTACTGTAACTGTATGCCACTTTGACATTTTCCCCAAGTGGTAGTCCTAGTTAGCTACCAGCTTGCACTTTACCTTTTATCGATTAAGGCATTGTAACTTGTTAGCTGGCTAAGATATCACTTTCAACTTTTAATTGTAATCCAAGTTACATACCTCCTTGGCCTATGATAGAGGGGTACGGATGCGGGTGCTGGTATGGGTATGGGAGCAGAGTACTTTTAAAAAACTTAGGTGCAGGGACATGTCCGTACATATATACATGTATATATACATATATGAATACATGTACATAGACAATAAGATTTTAAGCAAATAAACACATACATTCATTGTTTACATTTATTAGAATATTATTATTGAGCAAAGGATGGTGAAATAGATAAAAAATACAACAAATACAATAATATACCAAAAAAATTGCAAAAATTAAGCCTGCCATGTCAAGCTGTGTTCTTTACCAGGACCAGTGTTGTGTTGCATCGAGACAGGTACTTCTACCTTTTCGAAGTGTCCGTGTTGCACAGTACTTGGGTAACTGGGTTATGTGGGTGAAATTGGATGAAGATATGATTTTGTGGACAAATGAAAAATTTTAGGTGGTCTACTGTCCATCAGACAGGCTCTGCAGTATATTTATAAATATGCTTTTGCCAGGATGGGCTTTCGCAGCTTGCCCCATGATTCTGAGTCTTTTGACTGTTGTAAAGGTGAATGGGCTGGTTGCGGTTTGGCTTGTCTCAGCCAATGTTTCCGTTACTGCATTGTATACTGTATAGTATAATCCAATATTTCATATTGTGATATTGAATGCTAGATTAATGCAACTCACAAAAGGGACATAGGGAATCCTTGAAGCAAAGGACTATCTGCCAATAATTTTTTGTTCTAATTTTTTTCTTGCTATATCATCAATGAATTCCTCATGCAAGTCGACTACTGTTGGATAATTATAAATTTCAGTGTTCTAAAGAACCAATGATGCTCAACTCTCCTCTTGGAAGATGAATAGTTGGAAAGATCTCAGTGGTTATTACTATCAAGGGTTATGCATTAATAGATAAAGTTGACCAGAAATAGATGGCATTAGGCATATAATATATAATCTGCGGCTTACATGTGAAAAACCAGGCCTGTTATTAAAGGTTTTAGAAAAAATTACAGAATGCCTCCTAACAAATAGGCAAATATGATACAACCACCTAACTTTTGATCTTCATCAAAGAGGCCCTCAACTTTTCTATGTAATTCTCAAACAACTGGCTCTTCATAAAAAAATATTAAATTAATAAAATAAAATACTGCAATGCCCTTCTCAAACAAATTTTGGAAAAAAGAAAGTTAACAAGAAAGGAAAAATGGCGAGGACTGTTGTTTTCCTCACTACATAGGCTCAGGGTTCGTCCTCGACACTCGTCGTCCAATGACAGTCAATGATGGGCCCTTGTGCTCTCTAATGAGGGTATCACTATTGATGACTGTTTGATGGCAAGGTTCCATCATCGACCTTGCTGCTCGATAAAGGTTGACAGCTGTTTCCATCGTTGTTCAGCGAGGGGTACTGTCACCCATTGCTAGATGATGAGGGCTGACAGTGGACCTTTGCCATCCAGTGAGGGGTGACCCTCACTAGACAACAGGGTCAATGACCTCCTTGCTTTTTGACGAGGGTCAACCCTCACTTATAGCTGCTGTCAGGCCTCACCTAGTGAGGGGCACTGTTGCCCTCTCACTAAGCGGCAAGGGTCAATGGCTGCATTGACCCTCACCATCCAGCGAGGGGTGATAACGACCCTCATTTGATGGCAGGGGTTTTCTTAACATTGTGAACATTTTTAAAAGAATTTGTTTTTAAAAGGGGCATTTCTGTATTTTACTTTATTGTTCTAAGTATATTATTAAAGAGGTGGTGGTTTGAGAAATACGTGCAAAAGTTGATGACCCCTTTGATGAAGATCAATCATCAAAAGTCTAGTGGTTAATTGATATTTGCCTATTTGTTAGGTGGCATTCTGTATTTTTTCAAGGTTTTATAATTCATTACAAAGATTCCTTTCTGGTATAACATTAGTTTCTTCTTTCTTGTAATCTTCGTCAAAGAATTTCTGAAGGCTAAGAATTGACATTAACGTGATTGTTGCTCCCATGTGGACATAAAGTTCAAGTTCCATGATAATAGTGCTATATCTGGCTTTTCTGCATTCAACTATATTTCTTCTCAACTCTGATGAGGTACTCAAGTCTAACCAGATTTTTGGCTTTCTTGGCAGTTGGAAACATTCAAGAGGCATTTAATGCAGTCATTAAATGACGACAGTTTATCTGTAAGTTTTTTTTAGAAACTGAAAGATTTGCATCAGTATGGACACATGTTCTCTCTCTCTCTCTCTCTCATATGATAATATATCCATGAATGCACATCCAAAAGTGTGCTTCATATAATTTTTTCTGCTCATTTCCCGTTTTGTTTTCCAGCAGGCAGAGACAGTTGATATTGGCACTTGTGATCAGTCAGTTGCTAAATCATCAACCGCCTCTTCTTTGAAGGGTATTTAATTTCCAGAGATTACTTTATAATTTATATCTATATTTTTTGTGGTTCTTTTGTTAGGAAAAACATATTTGTGCTGCTGGATAGGATAATTCACTTTTTTTGTGTTTCCTGCCTGTACTTTTAGATGACGAATCCAATGGCTACAATGCAAATCAGTTCAAAAGTGGCCTGTCAGATGCTACAAATACATTTCAAGATAGTAAGCTTTACTCACATTGTAAGATATAGGATATTTTTATGGTATTTTAATTTGCTTTGGAAAAAATCTTGCAGCCTCAAAGTATACTGGTACTAGATTCTCTATAACACCATACATCACTCCACGCCTTACGCCAACTGGGACACCAAAAATTGTATCAACTACTGGCTCCCCGAAAGTCTTTTCTGCAGCTGTGTCTCCAAAAAGGAATTCAGGTGCCACTTCACCTACAAAGTCTCACTTTGATGGGCGACCTGGCTTACCATTACGGTATCCACCAAGTCAGCAGTCCTCTGCACCATGTTCCCCTCCTCATGGCCGTCCTTTACCAGGTCTTCAATATTTTACATGATAAACTTTGCTTTGTTAAACTTTTTACATTGATCATACTTGTTTACCTTGCTTTTTTTAAATTTACTTTAGTTTCATTCCATTTTTGTGTTTAAGCATGTGCAGTGGTTTATTTCTAATGTTGACTTTTGGTTGTCCACTCAAACAACAATAATATGATGTGATCCTCAAGTGAAGCGTCTCGTCCGCATTGGTGGCCAACAATCCACATGATGTGAACTGTTGACGGGTTTTGTTGTTCGGGTCCGGATCCGTACCCGATCCGGTTTGTCCTAATTAGGACTACTTATACTTCTGTAAACCCTAATCTTTGTGTTAATGAAGTGTTGAAGAGAGAGAATGTCTGGAGGCTAGTGGGCACCAGACCTCCTCACCCGTGGTTTTTCTTCCCTCGAGTCGAGGGTTTTCCACGTTACATCCGTGTGCTTTCTTCTTCTCTCGTGCACATTTTGTTTCTACATGGTATCAGAGCCGTCGGACTTGGAGAAAACAAAATCTGTTTTTTGTTCTATGGTTGTGAAGTTCCAACCCTGACTGCCGCCGCCGCTACCACCGTCGCCGTCGCTACCACCACCGCCGCCGCTGCCCTTGCTGCGCCGCCGCTGCCCTTGCTGCGCCGCCGCTGCCCTGGCCGTGACCGTGACCACCGCCGCTGTCGCCGCACCGTGGCCGTGACCGTGACCGCCGCCGCTGCCCTTGCTGCCCCGCCGTGGCTGTGACCGCTGCTGCGTCGCTGGTGTCGTGACTGTCGACGCCAACGTCTTTGCTGACGCCTCCGCCGCCGCCGACGTCCGACCACCGACGCCGCCGTCCGCCGCCGTCGCCTCTTCTCGGCGCGCGCTGCCAAGCGCGGCCCTCTGCTTCCGCCGCGTCCTGCTGCTTCCGCAGCTCCCGCCCTTCCGCCGTTGATCCCCGACTGCGTCATCTCACCTCTTCTCTCGGTTGCTGCTGTGTGTGTTCTTTGGCAGCCACTTCTACCTCGTGATCATGGCTGACTCGTCTTCTTCTTCAGTCAACACTACTCTGCCTGATGTTGTGTCTGCGCGGACTGATCATGTACCGGTTCAGGTTACCACCATTCAACTTACCAAGGAGAACTATTCCCGATGGTCTGCTGCGATTACCATGGGGATTGCTGGGCGAGGACGCATTGCCTATGTGAATGGGAGAAAGGTTGAACCTGCTGCAGATAGTCTGGCTTGGGATACATGGTTTCTTGAAGACAACCAGGTCAAAACCTGGATTGTCAATTCAGTGTCCCCGGATATCCAACCCCTCATTCTTCGTAAGAAGACTGCAAGGGATATGTGGATTATTTTGGAGCAGATGTATGGCCAAAAGAAAAGGAAAGTTCGTGTGTATCAACTTATGAAGGATGTGTATTCCCTGCGACAAGGTGCTCTCTCGGTTGCAGACTTTTATGCAGCATTAAAATCTAAGTGGGAGGACCTTGACTATCACTCTGATATTCCATGGAGGTGTCCTCACGACCAGATGCAGTACATGACTGATAAATGGGAAAACAGGGTATTCCTTTTCTTATCTGGACTGAATGATGACTTTGAAAATATAAGGGGTCAGATTCTTAACTCTGACGAATCATTTAGTATTGAAGATGTCTATTCCCGTGTTGAAGCTGAAGAACAGAGAAGGCTGCTCTCTAGTGGACGAAAGGGGGAAGAACAGTCTGCCTATGTTAGCCGTGCCCCTGTTGGAACTCCTCGTTCTTCCCGAAAATGTACTCATTGCAAAAAACTTGGTCATACTAGGGATTTTTGTTGGGACCTGTATCCAGAGAAGAAGGATAGTAGGGGGAGGTCTTCGAGTGGGAAGAAACCTGTATCGTCTGCAACAAGTCTGAGTGATGGGAAAGGTTCTATTTCTGCAGAGCAGATTCGTGAGCTACGAGCATACTTGAGCAAGATTGATGTTGGTCAGGCAGATACACCAGATGAGGTGAAGATCAATCAGGCATTGGCTGTTTCAGGGGGAGAAGGTACTTCTTCTATGGGTGAATGGATTGTTGACAGCGGTGCCACTCATCACATGACTGGCAACCCCAAGCTTTTCCATGACTACAAGCTATCCTCGGGAAAGGAACGTGTGTCCCTTGCCGATGGTTCCTTTACTTCAGTGGCAGGGAAAGGGAGTCTTTCCTTGTTAAATAATTTTTTAGTTCATGATGCCTTACATGTTCCTCATCTTCCCTTAAATTTGTTATCTGTTAGTAAGATTACCAAGGAACTGAAGTGTGAGCTTATATTTTCTGAAAAACGTTGTGTTTTGCAGGACTTGGTGACAGGGAAGAGGATTGGGATTGGTTTGGTGTCTGATGGGCTGTATCGGCTTCCTATACGCGTTGTCACAGCTCTTATGTCAGCAGTCTGCAGAACAGAGAAGAAGGAGGAAGAGTGTCGTCAGTTATTTTTGTTTTGGCATGAACGCCTTGGTCATCTCCCATTTGGGATTTTGCAACATTTGTTCCCTGAACTATGTTCTAGTTTAAACATTTCCATGTTATCATGTGATGTGTGTCAGTTTGCGAAGCATGTTAGAGCTTCTTATCCAATTTCAAATAGTCGTTCTAATAAAGCTTTCTCCTTGGTTCATTCTGATGTGTGGGGGCCTTCGGGCATTCATTCTCGTGGTGGTTTTCAATACTTTATAACCTTTATAGATGATTATTCAAGATGTACCTTTGTGTATTTGTTGAAAGATCGTAGTGAGGTGCCTCACATTATTGAAACTTTCATCCTCCTAGTGGAAAACCAATATGGACATTCTGTCAAGACTTTTCGGTCTGATAATGCTCGTGAATATCTGTGTCTCACTGTTGAAGAATTCTTTCAAAAGAGGGGGATTGTTCATGAGACATCCTGTAGTTATACCCCCCCTCAAAATGGGGTTGCTGAGAGGAAAAATCGTCAGTTGCTCAATGTCACCCGAGCCATACTGTTCCAAAGACATCTCCCAAAATACTATTGGGGTGATGCAATCCTTACTAGTGTCTACTTGATTAATCGCATGCCCACTCGTGTGCTAAAGGGTCATACTCCATACTCTATGCTTTCAGGGAGTAGTCAACCTTTTCATCTTCCTCCTCGAGTCTTTGGATGTGTGTGTTTCATACATAACCACAGCCCCAATGTAAAAAAACTTGATCCCAAATCTATTAAGGGCGTCTTTCTTGGGTATTCTTCCACTCAAAAAGGTTATAAATGTCTAGATCCTACCACTGGTCGTCTTCACATTACCAAAGATGTCACATTCTTGGAACATGTTTCCTATTTTGGTGAGAATTCTCTTCAGGGGGAGAAATTAATGTCTAAGGAAGAGTATTCTCCCACACAGGAAATTCAGTTTACAGACTTTATGGATTACAGGCGTGAAGAGAATCCTGTTGCCAAGGTGCTTGGCAAAGATGAAGATGGCAAAGATGAAGAGGGGACGACTACTGATGTACATGAACAGGAGAAGGAGGGAGAGCATCCTTTGGTGACAGAACAAGAGGGTAATCGTATGTTTGGACAGGTGTATTCCAGGAGAAGAGCTTGTACTGACAAGGTGATTGATGATGAGGAGGTTACACCGAATCCCAATCCTACTTCTTCCTTGGATGATCCAAGTCGTGTTCAGAAGCAAGATGTTGGAAAAGAAAAGGAGGATCTTCCTATTGCCTTGAGAAAGGGGGTCAGGTCATGTACCCAGCACCCTATTGGTAACTTCGTATCTTACTCTAGATTGAGCACTGACTATAAATGTTTTGTATCCTCCTTGGCTGTGGTTGTGATTCCCAGGAATGCTACAGAGGCTCAGGGTGACACTAAGTGGTCTCATGCAATGAAAGAAGAGATGGAAGCTTTAGACAGAAATCAGACATGGGAGGTGGTTGATATTCCTGAAGCAGCCCACTTGGTTGGGTCGAAGTGGGTCTACACTGTTAAGTACAAACCAGATGGTAGCATTGAAAGGTATAAAGCACGATTGGTGGCCAAGGGGTTCAGTCAGAAATATGGGATCGACTACTTAGAGACGTTTGCTCCTGTTGCAAAGATGAAGACTGTTAGAGTTATTATTTCATTGGCGGTGCTGAAGGGTTGGGAGATGTGCCAACTTGATGTAAAAAATGCCTTTCTCAATGGAGATCTCGAAGAGGAAGTGTACATGTGCATGCCACCAGGTTTTGAGAAGCCTGGAAAATGTTGTAAATTGAAGAAAGCTTTGTATGGGCTGAAACAGTCTCCCCGAGCATGGTTTGAACGGCTCAGACTTGTTATGAAGAAACATGGCTACAAACAAGGAAATGGAGATCATACCCTGTTTGTAAAGAGAAGAGAGAGTAAAGTTACTCTACTATTGGTTTATGTTGATGATATGATTGTTACAGGTGATGATAAGGAAGAGATAGCAAGATTAAAGGGTTTACTATCTATTGAATTCGATCTAAAAGATCTTGGTAAGCTGAAGTATTTTCTGGGTATTGAAATTGCTAGATCAGGTACAACTCTTGTACTTAGTCAAAGGAAGTATACCCTGGATCTACTAAAGGAGACAGGAAAACTGGGATGCAGACCAGCCTCTACTCCTATAGATGCTGGGCATAAACTTGGTAGCAAAGATGGAGAACTGTTGGGTGAAGAAGCTAAAGGGAGATATCAACGTCTAGTTGGCAAACTGATTTATCTCACTCTGACTAGACCTGATATCACATTTGCTGTAAATGTGATGAGCCAGTTCATGCATGCACCTACAGATATGCACTTGAAGGCTGTAGATAGAATTTTGTGCTACTTGAAGAAGAATCCCGGAAAGGGACTTCTATATGTGCAACAAAGATCTATTGAAGTTGAAGGGTATTCTGATGCAGACTGGGCAGGCTGTGTTGACACCAGAAGATCTACTTCAGGATACTGCGTCTACTTGGGGGGAAATTTGGTTGTTTGGAGAAGCAAGAGACAAGATGTGTGTTCCCGCTCAAGTGCAGAGGCTGAATATAGGGCTGTGGCTACTGGGGTATCAGAATTGTTATGGCTGAAGATCTTACTGACAGATATTGGAATAGAGATTGAAGGGCCTATGAGGATGTATTGTGATAATAAGTCTGCAATTAACTTGGCTAACAACCCGGTTCTTCATGATCGAACAAAGCATGTGGAGATCGACCGTCACTTCATCAGAGAAAGAATTGATGCTAAGGAATTGACGCTACCTTACATGAAGTCTGAAGACCAAACTGCTGATGTCCTAACCAAGGCCTTAAGTGTAACTCCATTTGAGAGAAATGTATCCAAGTTGGGCATGTTTGATATGTATGCCCAACTTGAGGGGGAGTGTTGACGGGTTTTGTTGTTCGGGTCCGGATCCGTACCCGATCCGGTTTGTCCTAATTAGGACTACTTATACTTCTGTAAACCCTAATCTTTGTGTTAATGAAGTGTTGAAGAGAGAGAATGTCTGGAGGCTAGTGGGCACCAGACCTCCTCACCCGTGGTTTTTCTTCCCTCGAGTCGAGGGTTTTCCACGTTACATCCGTGTGCTTTCTTCTTCTCTCGTGCACATTTTGTTTCTACATGAACCATAAGTAACCTTTTAGTGCTGCTGCTTCATTTTGGCTTGTCACAAGGACACTTTGTAGAAGTTCCATTTCATGACGCAAGATGGGGATGGGGGATGTGAAAGCATGTGCAAACATTGTTTGAATATTTTTTAATTTTATTGTGAAGTATATTTACTAATCAAAAGTGAATCTGTCATGCTCTTTTGACCTAAATTCCAGAAGTACTTCTTAGTTCACGTCTCACAACTGCTATCCTAACTGTGTGTGTCCCTGTAATATGGGTTTGATGTTTTGATAAATAGAGTTTCTAAGACTGCTGTAGAACATTTATTGCCTTCACATGGAGAAGACAGATAATAAGCTTTCCATGCCGCAATTAGTTTCTTGTGCCCCTCCAATTTCTGTGCCAACAATGCAATAAGAAATGAAAGATGGTTAAGAGCTTGTTGCCAACCTGAATAGGTAAAAAAGTGCATGTTCTGTAAACCTTTATAGGAGTTGGGGCTAAAAGCATGCACTTACGAAATTTTCCATTTGCAAGTAATTCATTTTTCATGCAAGAATCATGCTCAACTTGCTAGACATGCAGGATTACGTTTTTGTGTTAAAAATTGTGAAAAATCCATATTTTCTTAACATTTGACACTTGAATGATTACCACATTGCCCGTCTTGGCAGAGGAACCTTCATGTACCTCCTTTCTAGACCTTTTTATAATAGCTTGGTAAACCTTGTAAAACAAACATGTAAGAGAGGGGGAAAAAATGACTATTTTAGATGCTCTCTCTCTCTCTCTCTCTCACACACACACACACACATAGACACGCTCACTCACATATCTCAAAGATAAAGGTATCAATGAATTACCTGTTTCTGACTATGAAGTTAAAAGGGCTGCCATTTCAGTTGTTATTGTGTGAAAAAATTGCTCGTGGACAGAACCTTCAGATGGAAGTCAAACACCTATTGATTTCTGATAACCTGTATGACTTTTGTAGGACGGACCCCTCGGATAGATGGAAAAGAATTCTTCCGACAAGCCAGGTTTGTGTTCCCCTCCAATGGCTGTTTTCTCTTCTTTTGTTGACATTCTTCCATAACACATTGATATTTGTTATACTTCAGGAGTCGCCTCCAGTATGAGCAGTTTAGTGCATTTTTGGCAAACATCAAAGAGTTAAATGCACACAGGCAATCTCGTGAGGTAACAACTACTGTTTGTTAACAGCTAATGATCTATTAGATTAACAGTGCTAAGCGTTTTTGCAACCTTCATGAGGCAATGAACTGCTTATTTTGGTGAAATTGATAACATGGTGACAACAGAGTGACTACATATACAATAAAAAAATATGGTCCGGCATCTCAAGGATAAGGTTAACAATTACCCAAAATAGTTCACGACTGATAATGTTAGCACTATTGAGAAAATCATTTGTTGTGTAGCAAGGTTCAAAGCAGGCCATTCATGTTGCTACTTACTAGAAGTCTAGAACCCAATAGCATTATTTATATGACTTGCTCTTTGACAATGGCCCTTAGCCTGCATCTTTGTGACATTGGCTCTCTGATTCTAGTAATTAAATTGCAGGAAACTTTGAGAAAGGCAGAAGAAATTTTTGGTCCCGATAATAAAGATCTTTACTTGTCCTTTCAAGGGTTACTCAACCGGAGCATGCCTTGAGTACCTAGTTCACCTTGAGAGGTACTTCGTTTGTTAAATTTTCTTCACTAGAGCAATCTTTTGACACAGTACTTTACTGACATGATATACAGACACTGTGAAGTTCTGCAACCACTCTCCGATGCTATGGTGAAGACCTTGAGAGCTGTCAATGTTGGCTTCTTGGCTTCATGTTGTTGGAAGGCTGCTGGTTTTCCAGATTATTAGTGCAGCGACATGCACTGGCTTATCAGGAAGGGTCGACCTTTTTTTTTCTAACTCTGTAAATACATTGGTATCCACAATGCAGTTTAGTAAACGATGATGGGCCTTTCCGAGTTTTCAAATCTCATATAAAAGGGTTGTTGGAGTCTTTGTTTATGAATCTGCTGTGTAGTAGCTTTTTTCATCTAAAACATTCATAGTAATTTGCCAACTGTTTTGGCGCACTAAAGCTCTGTTACCATGAATAGGAAAAGAAAAACTGCGTCAGATTTCTTTGGGCAAACCCTCACAAAGGTTGTGGTCGACCATGACGATTTCATTCAACACGTGCTGCATGTTCAAATAGAAACAAATTGCTTTGAAATCTGCTGTTTGAACGAGTCTTTTATGTCCCTGTATTACTGTCAGTGTTATCAGAACCGAAAACTGAAGTTCAATCAGCCAGGCTACCATTCACCGATTCAGCCGAATCATTATTTGGCAAAAAAATAGATGGAAGAATTCAGACAAAAAAAAATGCACCTTTGAATATATTGCTTTAAAGCCTCAAGCAGCATAGCATAGGTGGTCAAAATAGGGACTGTGAAAAAGTAAGTCTTTAGTTTGATTCTTATGAGTGTTATATATTTGTATGTGTCTTAAGTAGTGGGGCATGAGACATGGTTAAGTTGAAGAGTGCACTGTTGTTATTGCTAATGCTGATGTACACTGCTGTTATTGCTAATGTTGATGTAGCTCAGAAACCCAAAGGGAGCAATGGAGTGGAGTTTTTCGACTTCAATTTTGGGCGGTGGATCATCAATCTCCTGCTCACTGATCCTATGTTGCGTCAAACTTTTCCTGCGGAGAAATACGATCTTTGGCTTTTTGAGCACCCTATAAATTTGTGAAGAGCTTTGGGTGAGTAGGAAGAATATTCCATCACCCGATAGTCGAGCTCTAGTATTGCATTGGGTTCCAGAATGAGAGAGAGTGTGCCCAATACCACACTCCACCCGATGGTAGAAGCAAATATAAGCTGGCGTGGGCAGTTGCCCACCCCATTCCCGCATAAATTGTTTAGCTGTACATTATTACCTCATGTCCTTTTACTTATTTACATATTAGCTGCCTCTTAAAGTTGCCATCGAAAATATTAGTGTCTCGCATCATTGTAATTTAAAATATTAATGCCTTCCATTGAAATATTTCTGGCTCGATCGCTTTGGCACCCTATTAACCTATAAACATAAATACATACATATATGAATCGAACTGGCAACCGAGACTCTTACCAGCCAGACCTACCATCGTAGGGTTCTTGAGGTTCTTGATAAATATAGTTTGAACCACTTATATTTGGTTAATGGTTTATGTAATATATTGGACTTCAAAACATTTATTAAGGGCTGATCACGCGTCCAAATGCTTACGTAATAGAGGAAAAAAATACCTAAAATGCCTATTTAATAGAGAAAATAAAAGACAAACGTCTGCCTACTGCCTAGTGAGCTGAAGATAGAAACCATGCAAGGCAAGTTGTCAATATTAAGGGTGGGACTTTTCAACCGAATCAAAGAAAAAAACAATCTCCTGAATGTGCAGTTTCAAAGTTTGACTTGAACTAAAAAGAAAAAATCAACTGAAGCTCAAAAAATTGAAACGAATTAAAAGAAAAGCATTCATAAATTATCTTCAGTACCCATCTCAAAGGAGCTTTTTATTTTTTGTAATTAATAAAATGATTCCACAATCTTGCAATGGACTAACTTTGGAAGAAAAAATTGAAATCTTAATTCACTTCAAAGTCAATCTATTCTTATAGTTAACTTATCTTTTGAGGGGTGCAGCTTAGCTGGTTGGACTGAGAGGTCGGTGAACAAGTCACTAGTTCAATTCCCATGAGGAGGTGCGACTCTCAAGTTGGCCAAAGTAACCATAAAATCATCACTGAGGTCTCAAAGCGGCCCTAGACTTTGGAGCAGGTGGAAGGTGGGGAGGCAGTCTCGTTATCAGACCGTGATTTTTATAGTGAACCACAAAATTCGTGAGATTCCCAGAAAGAGGCTCCACTTGTAAATATTATATTGGATCCGTCAATGTGGACCTTAGACACAAGATAAGCGGTGTAAAATTGAAAGTGCTGAAAGATACAGAGGCACAATCCATTTTGCGGCTTCCGTCCAAGTCCAGATTTGTATTTGAACTGAACCCAAATATATTCAATAATCATATCACATTGAAAGTCCAATTCTTTTAAGGTTAGATCTGATGAGGTTAGATCCAGTGCCATCAGAATTTGCTTCGGCCAATTTCAATCGAATTACTGGCAAACCGATTCGATTAAATGAATGATTCAACATGTTTCTTAAGTGATTCATAAGGTTTTTCATTAAAATTTTATTATCTTTAATTATTTTATATATTTTACATTTATTTTTCTGATAGTGTATATTTCTTACCAATTCAAACATTCCTAAATCAGTTGATTGTCGGAACCGGTGTGATCGAAAAATGATTTCGACAATATTGGTCAGATTTGACAATGGCTAGCCAGATTCTCAAGCGAGTCTAAAACAGAGATCCAAATATTTCAAGCTGGGATTACAGTGGAGTGGATTTCAAGTAATCGTATTTGGATTTGGGTGAAGTTATACTTTTGATTCATAATTTCGAAAAAAAAGACCATATATTGAAACTTTCAATGGGTCACATTTTTCATAAAAAATATAAAATAAAGGTTTAGATAAAGTTTCTATTGGTTATATGTATATCAGATCCCCTAACACATGACCAAGTGTTAGGAGCTGAAAACGCAGAAACGCCCTTGATGGTGAACCAGAAAACCCTCTTCAATATGGGCAAAAATGAAACTTGAAGAGAAAGTTTTCATGTAAAAAGACAAAAATATCCTTATCATAAAAAGGAGGAACATGGAGGGACCATTTGTTATGGGATATAAATAACCAACATGCAAAGACTCCTCCCCCATAAGGGCAAAAAAGGAAATTTGGATAAATTTCATATAAAATTACAAAAATACCCCTTGATGAATCATGAGAATATATCTTCCACGTTAACTTTAAGATAGCGTTCATTTTTTTTTGTATTATGAGCAAATAAAGAGCCCCAAAATGTAAATTTCCTTTTTTTTTTTTCTTTTCCAAAATCGTAACCCGATCTAAATTAGAAGTGGTTCTGACTTTTAACCAGATCCAACTAGCAGTGAATAATCTAGTTTTACGTGCAAATAGATGAAACTAAGGACGTCAATATATCCAATTTGAATTGATATCAAGCCAAAAGGTTTTGAGAAAATTGAATATCGAAAAAAAAAAAAAAACATCTGATTGAGAAGTCAAATAGACATCCGATTGGATTCAGAATTCAAATATACATAAACATCGATTGAATTTAGATACACATTCAGACTAGATTTATTTTTAAGCAAACATCCTATATCGAATGCTCTTATATTTTGAAAATGAGCTAAATTCGGATTTGAATTCATATATGAATGTAAAATTTCATATTTTTAGATTCAAATTCCAATATGACTTTTTGTTATTTGTATTCGAATCAGAACGTTTGAATATGAAAAGAACAGATATTGGTTACCAGTATGCTAAAGACCGAAGAGAGAGAGAGAGATTGATGGATTACGCTAGCGAATCTTTAAAACTCATGGCCACGCATTGGCAGAATAAGGGAGAAGTTTCAACCACACATTAGAGAGAATCCAACCATATGATAGAAAGCCTTCTGCATCCTCCAATGGAATGCCCCCACATCATCCCACCCTTATCCCCCCAATCCTCATCTTCATTTCCTTCCCCTTCTTACACACCCGCTCTCTCGCACTTCCGCCACACTCTCCGTCCAATCCAATAATAACTAAGCAGTGACACTCTGAGGAGGAGGAGAAGAAGAAGAAGCAAGGAGCCATGGCGCTAGCTACCATTCCCTCTGGCCTTGTCATCACCCCCAAGCTATCCACCACCACGACTGTCTCCCCAAGGCTTCCTTGCATCTCCCCCAAGTTCAGAGCCACATGCTCAGCTAACTCCAGCAACGGCAGCAGCGCCACCAACAACTTCGCCGCACTCGCTCTCGCCCTCGCAGTCGCCGCCTCCCCACTGGCCGCTCCCTCCGACGCCCACGCCGACATCGCCGGCCTCACTCCCTGCAAGGAGTCCAAGGCCTTCGCCAAGCGCGAGAAGCAGTCGATCAAGAAGCTGGAGAGCAGCCTCAAGCTCTACGCCCCTGACTCCGCCCCCGCCCTCGCCCTTCAGGCCTCCATCGAGAAGACGAAGCGCCGTTTCGACAACTACGGCAAGCAGGGGCTGCTCTGCGGCGCCGACGGCCTGCCGCACCTGATCGTCAGCGGCGACCAGCGCCACTGGGGCGAGTTCATCACCCCGGGGATCCTGTTCCTGTACATTGCCGGTTGGATCGGGTGGGTTGGCCGGAGCTACTTGATCGCCATCAGGGACGAGAAGAAGCCGGCCATGAAAGAGATCATCATCGACGTGCCTCTGGCCAACAGGCTCCTCTGGAGAGGGTTCATATGGCCTGTTGCTGCCCTCAGGGAGTTGGTGAATGGGGAGTTGGTGGTCGATGATGCAGACGTGGGTGTGGGGGCTTAGGCACACACACACTCTCTCTCTCTCTCTCTCTTCCTCTCTCTGTAGCTGGGTCTTGTTGGTGGATTCTCATGGGGTGAGTTGTTGGATATCCTGTGTATTCTAGCTGTAACCTTGTTTTGAATATATTGAATGAACTGAAGATTGTTATGTTTTCATTTTCTAGTAATTTGGTTATATTTTCTTTGATTAATTGTTCAATTTTCTTTTGGAAAGATGTCAGAAAAAGCTTATTTTTTTGTGGGCATCGGATCGATCATGAGAAACCGTGGAAACACCAAGCCAGAACCTAGTGAAGAAAAAGAATATATAGCTCTGTTTTTAGAAATTGGGATGTTCTGATTGGAATCATGGTCATGGGGATTATCCCGAAAAGATAGAAGCCCCTTTCCCCTCTTCTTCTACTCTGTGGTTTAGGTTGGTTTGGAACTTGGATGGGAAAGGGCACCAGTTAAGTAGAGTGTTACACCTCCCACGGAAATCAAATTGTCGATCAGTCTTTCATCTGTCCACCAGTCTACACTACACCCCTCACTACTCTGATCATAGAAATGAGGTTCCCAAACATGAGCCCTACTCCCAGTCATGGAGTCCTACTTCCATGCCATTTCACTTTAAATTGTCTCTGCATGTCATTTCCATGCAGCAACTTTTATTACTTTCTAACGGTTACTTGTATCAGTTTCCATGGCAGTTCATATGATCAGACAACCAACTGGTTTCCAGCTTCCTAAAGCATCCGAACGAGTCAACCAACTTTTCCAACTCACGTAACTATGATGATCATGAGATGCTAAAGAATACATAAATAATTTCCACTTACTTAGGAGAAGAAGATATATATTTTGCAACTGTTAACAGCTAGAATGATGTAGGGGTTGGATCTTAAATCAGTAACTTACGTGCATCATGAAACTTTATACAACTGCTTCATCTTATCATTTTGTTGCTCTATGATAGCATTGTTGCAGTCCTGATAAGTGGTTTTAACCATGATTGTCTCTTACTGCCATGTAGATTGTATTGCAAAGAATTAGCTCTCTCTTTCTTTATTATTCGATCGACAAAAAAGTTGGTTTTAACTTTGGATCCTTAACTTGCAGATTACCCGTTGCAGTCACTAAAACGAAGGAGAGGGCTTGGCTTTGTCGTTAAAATGAGGGGACAGAGTTTATTGTACTTAATATTTGACACCATGAAATGCGAATGTGTTTCTTCCTTGGAACATAACATTCTATGTACTTTACTTCCGGTCTGGTTTGCTTTTCTAGTAGCTTGATTTTTCTATCCAATTTCTGTATTATATTTCTAGCTAGTTGGAATATGTTTGCCAAGAGACAGACCTTAAGGTGCATGAGCTCATGATTGTCTTTATCTTGAAGGCCGATTCTTAGCCAGGTGAAGGGAGCAGCTCTTGTTGCCTCTCAATCACAATTTCTTGGCTAAAGATTTTGGTCTTCTCTGGAAGCTAGGCAGGAGCTTCACCCAGTCCAACTAGGGCCTGCTAGATGAAATTCTAGAGGAAATTTTTTCGTTTTTCGTTTTCCCACGCAACTACTTCCTAGATGGTGTACATTCTTGAGAGGTTTGGCACAAAGAATTGGGTGCATTGCCAATCAGATATTTATGTATATCCAAATCTGATCCGATGTCATTTCTTAAATCCGAATTGATCTAATTTCTTAATAGGATAGTTTTTTTTGTATCCAATTTTTTTGGAATGATTCGGTAAGACATCCAATCCAAATCGGATATATTAAGTTATTATCATTTATCTTTTTTGGAAGTACTAAAACAAATAAATTTTGGTTAAAGTTTTTCCTTCGACACCTTTATACAAAATAAGAAATTGATTAATTGCATAACATTAATTGGTAATAAATCAGATATTTTTACTAATTAATTAACCATAGGCAAATTGATTGAGTTTAGCATTCTATTTCTACGACTAAATAAAACTTACTCTATATAGCAATGTCTCTTCTCTTTCCATGGAAGAACAGAGAAACAACCAACAAAAGCTACAAGCATGCTTCAAGTATTATCCTATTTGGATTTATCAGGGATAAGAACTTATTAATTATATTTTCTTACTTCATTTAAAAGAGTGTGATTTCCACCCCGCTTTGCCAAAGGGCTTAATATAGCTGGTCGAGTTGCTGGGCAGGTAAGGAGTTTGTCATCATTCGTGAGTGTTAGGCTTCTAGGGATAAGTTGACTCTCTCTCTCTCTCTCTCTCTCTCTCTCTTGCCATGGAAGGTGTATCCTTTCTTGAAAATGAGCTGGATATCACAAATAATTGTCGGGAAACCATGCGTTTTGATGTTTATTAGTGGCGCCAGTGGTAGTCTACAACAATGGTGGAGCCAGAAATTTTGTCTGGATGTGCACTATAAGCAAACTACTAAAGGTACTAATATGAAAATAAATAATTGTTAGCTCATATGTAGCTCGGCTGCTGGTCTACAAGTGGCAAAATGAGTCAAACTGTTCAGGTTCTGAGACCCCATTGGTACGAAGATGCAATACTTCCTTTTCCATAGGATGTCAAACTTAAGAGGGTTTCTTCTCAATTCGCATCTTTTTCTCACTGCATGAAGTTAATAACTGATTAGATCCAACCAATTTGCGATCTATGTGTTTCATGCACGTTATTATTTTATCTATCATCTCCTATCTGGCTGTGACTATCATGACAGAAGTCACGGTTAGAGTTGAAAGGGAAAAGTACAGCATATCGAAAATGATTATCTATCTTGTGCTAAACATAATTTCTCAACTTCCACCTGATTGACCTCCACTAAGACCGCGTGACTGCTGGTGCACTATCCTCCTCATGTTTATGCTTTTGGACGAAGGAGGATCAGGTACTGATATCTAATTAACTGTATGCTTCAAAAATCAATACAGATTTGAAGTTTTTTTTTTTTTTTTTTTGCCAACTTATACGTGTTTCCCATTGTTCAAAGGAAATTATAGGTAAAAGGAGATTGTATATTAACTTGCCATTACTACCATTGCTAGTTTTAATTAGGGCAAACTAGGGCTAGGCATCAGGCCAAGTGGAACAGGCCCAAGGCTTCACAAAACCACACTCAGGCTGGCCTGAAGCCCTTATTGGCAGACCGGATCCAGGTCCGGGCTGGACCCGTTCATCAACTTCATGTCCGAGAGTTTATGTTTTATGAGAAAGAGGGACTCTCAAACATACATGTCAGTGGCAGACCATGGTTGAGAAAAGGCACACACACACACACACACACACACACATGCACACACACAAACACAAGTATTATAGTTCTTGATAAAAGCTTTCATGAGAAAAAAAACAAAACAAAAATAGTTAAAAACTTAAATGAATTATACACTTACAAACAGCTAGAACAAAACTCAGACGATTTCAATTCGAGTCACTGATCCAATGAGTCAGCTGACGTTTTGACGAGTTGCTCTAGTTTTGGTGCTGACTTGCTTGGGTCCGGACTCATGGCCTAGTGAGAGGATGATCCTGAGCCGATTTGAGCAATTCCCAAGTTAACTTGCTTAATTGGCCAACGATGGGTGAGATATTGGTTCAGTAGGAGGGTTGCTTTACTTGTGGCATGGTAATCCAATCAGCAGCAACGTCAGAAGCACCCAAGGTCCCAAACTAATTATTGTTTGAGCTTGGATTGGGATGCACAAAATGAGTGTGCTAGGACTCCAATAGTTGGGTTCTTTTTTTTTTTTATCGTGAATGTGTGAGCGAGTGAGACAACAGGTGCCACACCTGATCATGAATGAAGCAACTAAGTAGTAACTATAGTACCTTGGCTTGAAAAATTCTTTTATACCTGCAAGGGAAGCTTGAAGGACCCATTTCATCAATTGTGATTACAAGTCCACCATTGCAATGCTGAAAAGTTTAGTGTTCTATTGTGACTCTAAACACATAAAAAGGTGTCACCGTTTTTATCATAGTTAGTGGAGAGAGTTGGTGTCAAACGACAAACAAGTAGTAGATGTATTTACACAACCATTGTTTTTATATAAATTTGAGTATTTCATATTTTTGTCGAGAATTCACTACAAAAAACATAAACACTACCGACAGCCAGAAAATGTCGGTGAAACAAAGATACGCGTTGGTAATGCTTTTACCAATGTTTCATGACATCGTTGATGAAAAATGTGTCAGTAAAAGTCATCACCGACACATTGGGCCGGCTCGTTGGTATAGGATATCACCAGCGTGGTCTACGCATAGGTAAATATTGACTATTACCAACGTCTAACTGCATTGGTAATAATCAATTATTTCCAACATCTTAAAAGCCATCGGTAAAAACTACACCGACAGTTGATTTGGACGTCAGTAAAACCTTAACTGTTATTACTATTTATCGATGCAAATATACGTGTCGGTAAAAGTTGTAATTTGTTTTTATCCGAGTATGACATAATTCTTTTGAAAATCGAAACTACATATACAGCAACTGCTTACATTTTTCATCTATCAAATGAAGTAATTACATGTTCATGAACCAAACATGTAGATATAACAAATGTTTGCACTTATATTATAGTACAACTTATTCATACAAACTTTGGTCGACATGTCTACAATAAACAGTAAGAAAATATGTTAGTTCTATCAAAATTATAACAAAAGGAACTCATTGCAACAAATAAAATTGAAAAATAACCTAGGTTTGTATCGCCCTATTGTTATGCCACAAACTGAGTAACTTGAGCCTAAAATTGAAAAAATTGAAATTGAGTAACTTGAGACTAAAATTGAAAGAATTGAAATTCAAGCAAGTAACTTTATACTTCAGTAATGTATTTTCTTTCTGCATAGTATGTATTTTGCTAGATTTAGATGACGATCTAAATTGATAATGACTAACACTAAGCCCCAACATCCATGCTGTACCATGTCTCTTCTGTCTCATCAACACATCATTACTTCTCTATCTATCTTGTGTCCCTCAAGGCACCATTTCGAGTTGCTCTTTTAGTTGATTCTACAACATATATCATGAAGAATATAATTATTTATGATAACATAGATATTGTTGAGATAGAAGGGTGTAATTGTTCAAATGATACTTACAATCACAACATTGGTTTCAGAATTGTTAGTTCAAGTTCTTAATGGTCTTGGTAGCAATGAACAACTCAGCATGGGATATCTACTGAGAACTTTCTCCAAACTATATATTGCAATTAATACAATATGTCAATTAATCTATGCAATTATGTAATACATGAAAAAAGGTAACATGTACCTCCTTTATAAAAACCAGCAAAATTTTGTGTTTCAATTGTATGCAAGTACTTATGTTTAGCACACACGTGCATTTTTCTCGTTGATTTCCTAAAACACAAAAGCAACTTAATATAAGAAATACATATTCATGTTTCTGTATAAAGTTTTCTTTATATTACAAACCCATTAAAATCTTCGACTTATCTTCAGCAAAATAGTTGGTAATGAACTCCCAATGATCATGTGGTATGTTGTACGTGCTTATGAATTTCGCTATTTTGGGATCAGATTGGGGACCTACATGTTCTTTGAATAATTTTCTACACTCATACCTCAAATACCTATACAATCGTACATATTCATGCATAACCCACTTATGTAGAGGTGCTCTTTTTTGTTCTAGAAATTTATTGCATAACCCACTTATGTAGAGGTGCTCTTTTTTGTTCTAGAAATTTATATTTGAATGTTTTCATATATTAATGTGGATGTCAGCATAATACTTTAATGTAAAGAATTTATATAAAAATATTACATACATGTACACACAACCATATGTCTGTTTTGAATGACGCTGGAAGCTTGAAAAAATTATGATATAATAATAGTGTGGCAACTGGATCACATGCCTTTGTACAAATAGATGTTAACAAATATTATGTCTCTCTTCTATAAGTTGGTCTATCATGTTCATCTTAATCTTGTGCTTTGAGCCATTTCTTAAGTTCGCAGTCACCAGAGTTCGAGTAATGTCATGTGTATTCCTGCATGAAGGGTCTACAAGATATAAAGTTTATGCATATGAATAACAGTATGGGTGATAAACTAATCAATGTGCATTATCAAAAGGACATCCACCAGTTGTCTGCTCTTTACTACTTGTATCTTTGTGCTCCATGGTCTCATATTCTTGTTATGTATGTGAGCCAGTCTCATATGTTTAAGAAATGACATTGCTTCTTCCCTATGTACTCTTCATCTGTACCACATAAACAACACAAATATTATGTGCTATATGAGAAGGTGATGCATCCTGTCGTACATGAAATACTTTTGATAGCAATCCTTGAATGTTTTTCACAACTATTTACGATGCACATTTATGTGAACTACTTCTCCCCCCATGATATTCTCAAGAAAGACATGTCTATACAAAACCATTACATACAATGTGATCGATGACATCTTTAGCAGTTTGAGTGATGACATTATTGCATCTTACACAATGACATCTTATTTTTCCATTCACTATCACATTTTGTGCGATAGCATAGTAAAAAATTGTTAACACCAGCTACGTATTCCAAACGTCTTTTTTTATTATAATCCATGTTCAATTATCTATCTTTTAATAAGGTTGTACAACCAACTTCAACATGATCAACTCCTCATATTGTCAATACTAAATTTCAACAGTTTGGTTTTTGATTCATGCAAATGAATGCTTGTTGTGTAGCTCGTCATGCAATGTTTCAAACAAGTACCTAAACATTTTATTTGGATAATCATACATCTTTCAAATAATGTCAAAAGTGAAAATTTAACATATATGCAACATAAATATTATCTTATCTTTTGCTCATAATTAACGAAAGATTTATTGCACCATACAACAATGTAAAATGTTACATAATTCCTAAATGATGCTAGAATCCAAATGATTTAAGAAAAATAGATTTTTTTCACTCATTTAAACAATTCATTGAACTGGGTGACTGAAAAGGTGAGAGACTGAAAACATTGAAACATCCAAAAAACATTCAAATAACAACTAGTCAAACTAACATTCTACAAATAAATATGTTTACTTGAATTAGACATGGTCTAAATTTGATTCCAAAATCCGACCACAATGCACCTGAATCTGGTGATGACAAAAATTAGGGTAAAATTGGGGGTTTTGTTATTGCATGGAGATTTTATGCAATTAATATATTAATATGAAGGTACTAAGGCTAACAAACATGGTTACAAAGTTTCACAACCTAATATTACAAAAAAATAGCGAGATCTCGATGGAAAAAATTCTGATATATACCCTACAAGCATGTTATAACTTCAAATCGTATAGAATTAGAAAAAATAGGAGAAAAGATTAAGGAACCAACCTTTTCAAACTTCAAGCAATAAAAAAACATGGTGAAAAAAAGAGCTCAGTGAAAAATCACTGAAAAAACATCAGTAGGAAGAAGAGGGAAGAGAAAAGAAAAGAGGGAAGAAGAAGGAATGAGAAAAGGGTTCAAGCAGAGCAAGAAGTTTGGAAAGCCTTTACCGATGCATAAGGCACGTCGGCAAAGACATTACTTGAAAGCATCATTAATGTTAATGCAACAAATATTACCGATGTTCAAGGTGTGTCGGTGAAAAGGGTATCAACGACGTCTATAGTCAACACATCGATCAAAGTAGAGTTTCAACGACGTGCGATTCTCGCGTTGGTAATGTTTTAATGAAGAAATGTTTCAATGACGTGGAGAATTTCATGTGTCAGTAAAAAATTAGATTGATATATGTACTTTTTACCGATGCACTCAGCTGGACATTGGTAATCTTCAACGTCGAAAAGTTTCGTCGACATGAGATCCGTAACAGTGAGGGGACATATGAATGAAAATGTGCTTTAGTGAGACATATTATCTGATGATGGTTGTAACTTTGTGCCTCTTTCGAATTTACTAAGAGGTGTGAAGTTTCGTATGGTTTATTCTTATTTGGCTCCATATAGACCCTCTTCATTTTTAAAAAAATTAATCATATTTGCTCCTCCCAACAAAATAATACTTTGAGAGCATCACATAAGTGAGATAAACCCATGTGTTCCTCCTCTTTATTTTTTGTGTGGCCGTTGCCATTTTCTATTGCATCAATTTAGATATTCAAATTGAGTAATAACAATTTTTGTTCTTCATCTTAGGTAACATGAAAATTTGGTCCCAAACTGCTAATAAGCATGCTTGGATAATGTCTGTAAAATGTGTTTCTACCGGCAATGTCTACGAATAAAGCGTCAATGAAAAGGCAAATTATAAGAATGCAACTTCTAGACCTTGGTAGATTTTGCCAAAAAAACACCTACACCTATGCGAGAAAGTGCACATGTCGGTGAATCATTATTTTTACTGATGGCCACCTTTTGGCCGTCGGTAAAAAAAAAAAAAAAACTTTCACCAACATGTATTCTCCCCTTGTCAGTGAAGGCCTATGTTGATCGACATCACTTTCCGGACATTGGTAAAAATCAATCTTCACTGACATCTCTGGTTGGAAGTTGGTAAAAAGCGACTTTCACCAATGGTTGATGTCATACGCATTGGTGATCCCATGTTTTTTGTAGTGGCATGAATACAAATAGGATAAAATATATTGGTTAAAGGCATTGAACAAGAAAACTATAAGAAAACATTGTTGCAAAGCAAAAATCAGTGTATTGCACTTATACGCTTGAAGAACCTTGCGTACAAACAGTCAATTTCATCCTCAATGAGAAAAAGTTTAAGATCTTTCAATGAGAAAAACATTGCCTTGAGTACAAACAACCAAAAATTAATGTTTGTGCAACGTATGCTTCAAGGACACACAAGCTTTCAAGGTTTCTAGGGTCATGGATTTGACCACTCGAGGAAGAAAAAGGACAAAAGAAAAGTTTACTAGCAAGTTCCATGGAGAATGATTGTGAAATTGAAAATTTGGCTTTATATATAGTTGATAGAGTGATTGTTCTAGTTGACTCATGTGATTAATTTTCTAAATCATGATAAGGCATGATCTTTTCTAGCTGCCAAAGGAAGTTGAGTGCTCAACATGTATATCTGTTCCAATAGTTGTCCATGTCGGTCGTAGTCAATCATGTTCCCACTAGAAAAGATCCCTTTATTTCAAAGATAGTTGACCAGCCTTTCTTGCTTCATCACATCACTTAAGAAGTAACACTTCCCTTTAGTTTCAAATTGTGAGATTCTTTTTTGTTTTATCAGTTTCTATTTTCTATTTTGGCTTTTAATTTGGTGGGAAATCCACGATCTGTGATATGAAAAGAATAAAGGAAGAGCTTAAAAGCTTTAACTGATTATCTTTAGAGGCCGTTTGGCAACAATAATAGTTTGCTATTTTTTTCATGAATATGCTTAAGAGATTGGGACAGATTCATAAAACCTTGTCTTATAAGATCTCATGAATCTACCTAATTCTTTGAAGTAGGTTCATAAAACAGTAACAAATTGTTTTCACTGCTAAACTCTCCCTTGGGGGCACTTTTACTTTCCCAATGCAAGAAATCATCATGGAAGCAAGGGGCCAAATCCCCTAGCGTTGTTGGTCATGGCAGAAGCTTCCAAAGTACCTAATTATATATTAAAGAGTCTAAAAGTATGTGTGACTGAACCATAATCACAAATACCATTTTTTTGGGGTAATTTTTGGGAAAAAAATTAGAATATTTTTCCACTTTCTCCAAAGAATCTTGTATAAATGTGGCAATGAAAAAGTTTATCCAAGAAATTTGGTTAATTTGCTTCTAAATGTAGCACAAAAAACTGAAAAACTTTGAAAAATATATTAAATTCAAAAAAATTGATATAATATTATTTTTCTATTTCTTCATAGTAGTTTAGTGGGAGAGAGGGAGATGTGTATACTAATTTAAAAGAATGCCTTCCTTCCCTCTTTGGGGGAGGGGTGTGGAGGAGAGGAAGAAGGAAGCGAAGGTGGAATGTGGCAGTTAAGGCTGAAGAGAAGGAGAAGAGGATCATGAGAAGGCCAGAGTTTTGTGAGAAAGTCGATTAGAACATTTTTCATGTCCCACCACTTTGGAGGTCTGCTAGAAAGGAGTGACATGGAACATGCAAAATGTTGTCTTCTGCAAGTTTCAGTGTCAATGTTTGCTTCAAACAGCAAGCCCACTACTTTTGGGGTATCCTAGCATTATAGGAATACCATGTCCCACTCCATGAAAGAAGCTCTTTATATTATTGAGCATCAATATGTGGAATGGATGCCTCTTGATTGGGATGTCTTCTCTAAATGTAGCTTTAGTTTGTAGATTATCTGGTCTTCTCTGCTTGCACACTATAGATTTTATGTCACTATTCTAGATCTATGGTTTGGGTTTACCACATATATTTGAGCTTATTCTATACCTAATAAGATGAACCTAATACCGAGGGAGTTGGCACAATGGATGGGCAAGGGCTGGTAAGTGGTCAATCTCTATTTTAAATAGCCGGACATCAAGTTCCTATAAATGCACATGGTTGAGGGTGGGGAAGGCAACTAATATGAAAGTTAAAGCATAGCAAGGGCATCACTTCGAGACACTGAAAGCATGTCTAGTATCCTAGGGGGAAGCAAAGGGAAAGGTGGGGCCTTCGGCCCTCTTGTTGGGCGGTAGGATGAAATACTCCTCCTACTCACTCAACAACAATTAAATAAGTTTAGAAAATGAGACATTATTTGATAAATAATTGAGTCCAAGTTTGATTTCCAATTTTCCATCTAAGTACAAGTTATATGTCAATAAACTTCACAAACTAGCTTACCACCTTTTACATGAAAATATTAGATCTAGAACTATTTGACCATGAATTTATTATAAAAAGTTCTGGACCATTAATAAATTTAAGCATGATTTTAACCTGTACATGAAAAGGCCAGCTGCATTCTAGTTGAACTAGATTCATTCAGTACATGGGAGAAGAATGGGTGTTAGTAGTCCAACACATGACATGCCACCATGTCATTATTTCAAAGGGCATTGTGTCTTAATGAAAAATGTGACTTTTTTTTTGAGTTTTTCCTCTTTTGTCTTTATAAGGGGCTTTCTTTAACTTTTCCAAGTAGGAGCGTTTGAGACATTTTAGGCACCTGAACACTTTGCATGTGTTCAGGTTTCAAACACAGGACCTGCTCACATTCATGTGCATTCCAGCAAAAACTATATCTCTCCATACTAAATGGCTTCTTCTTTAAGTCCTTTCGGATTGAAAGAAATATTGAGTGATCTTAACCGAGGTTCCACATTTTCAACATATTGTAATAATGGTATATCGTTATGGTTTAGAGAACAAAAAGAAAAGAACAATTTAGGAACTGACATTTTATGCATGATTAGTGATGTCAATATATCTGATTTGGATAGGATATCCAATTGAACCATTCAAAAAAATCGTACATGGAAAGAAAATTAATATCCGAATAGGAAATTGGACAGACTTTAGATTTAAGAGATGACATCTAATGGGATTTGGATTCAAATTGAATTTAGTGTTAAATAAATATTTTATATCCAATGCTTACATTTTGAAAATTGGCTGGATTTGGTTCAAAATTCATATTCAAATTCACATATAATGTTAAAAATCGGATTTGGTGGCAACTATCAGCACATATATATATATGTGTGTGTGTGTGTGTGTGTGTGTGTCTGATATTATTTAGTTAGGTTCCATCCAAGTATCTCATTCAATCATGGGCAGTGTGGACATGTACTGCAAGCACATGTGTACCAGAGAGAGTTCATAACATCAAAAAGTTTCAAAAAACAATTTTATGTACATTTAATATGGGGCAGCAACATTAATTCAGGCAAATTAGTAACTGGGATACTGATCATTTTATTCTCATCCCATGTAGTTATCTTTGTATGTTTGACTTGTTTTTTATTGGATCTATGATATGTTTCTTTACCTTTCTTCCCACCACATGAGGGCCTCCCGGTAGGTGCCTGCGAAAGGTACTTGTTATCCTGAACTACGGCTTTGTTTTTTATGTTCTTTTAGTAGATCCTCCATAGTGAGAGCTTTCCTTGTTATGCTGCTAACTAACATGGGAAGATATGTTCTCACTTTTTTACCAAAGGAACATTCTGGTAATTGTGTTGGGAATATTTGTTCAGGTTCCACATGTGCCCCGATACGGCCGGTGTCCTCCATTTAACCAGTAGAAGCACTTTGATCATTTATAGCCCATAACACATGGCCCTTTGTTGCGGATTATAAATATAATCTGCTCCACCCCCTAATGGCTTTGAGGTCCCTAATTTGTCTCCGGGATGCCTAAAGAGTGTAGCAAAGCTGGTCGGCATGAAAGGCGTGTAGAATCTGTAGATAATGCATTTTTAGTTCGATTTTCATGGGTGCTACTCTTCTATGTTGAAAATAGTGCTATATGTGATACTCAAGTTGAAAGGTGTATCGTATGACCACTCAGGTCTTGAAGCAGCCTTGAACTTTAGAGGCAAGAGAGGAGTTGTAGCTTCACCTCTCACCTCTAGAAATCTTCTCAGCCAGTGCGTTATGTAATGCATTTTCCCTATTCGGAGATTTATTTTTTGTTGTCTATGTTTTGCTAATAAAAATCCAAAGCTTTGTAGGTGTTTTATGTGGTCGACTGCTTTCATCGACAAGGTGGCAAGATTTAAACACATGTTTTTTCTAGGAGAGGATCTTGGTTGGCTAAGTGGTAGCAAGAGGAAGTGGTGTGAGATGAGTCAAAGTTGTATTATCGTATCAAATCATGCATGTTGAGAAGTCTTGTAATTGGTTGTGTCATTTTTCTATATTTTACATTGTTACTTTCCAGGTGAGTAAGTGAGTTACGACCTCTTTTAAGCAAAAAAAAGAAAAGAAAAAGAAGCTTGCTCTTCCATCCCTTTCTTTGTTCATTTCAGGGTCCATGGTGCCTTGAGAAGAAAAAGCACATTGCCAACTTGATATGCAACCCCATACAGAGGGTTCATATCAATTGAAATAGTTCTTTCTAATGCACTTTTCTAACTATATATGGCATGAGGGATGGTTTAGAACTGGTGTAAGGTTGTGGCAAAAAAATGTTTGCTTTGGGAGAAAACTACAAATATATCTTCCTATACTTTGTTTATGAGGGACTAAATTATACTTCTTAAAATTTTTAAAACGTTAAATTATGGTTTTTCAAAAGTTTATAGAGGCTAATGCAAAGTTTTAAAATTTTAACTATTAAATTTTGGTTTTCAAAAGTTTAAGAGAAGACCATAGCCCCTGCCTAGGCAGAGGGAGCGCTAAGATGTGAATACTTGTGGAATCACTAAACATGAATTTATGTCATTTCTATGCTATAAGCTTTGGGGAGTTTTCCATTCATGGACTTAATTTTTGCCAGTAATTTTAAGAAAGTGAATATTTTTTCTGAATTTTTAAAATCAGACACACTTTTCAGAAAAAATATCAAATGGGAGCATCAAGTACAAAATGCTGAAATCAAGGAAAAAAGCTACTCTTAACGTTGTGTTTATCTTGTTAAATTTCATTTCATGCCGTTACTTGACAGATTTCATGAAAAATGAAGCTAATTATTAAAAAATTTCAAACATAAATCTTCTTCCGGATGTAATAATTAAAAAGTGAACCCAACATTAATAATTTTCTTTTAATTTTGTAAAAGCGATTTGCCAGAATCAACCAAATTTGGAGGGCACTTTCCATGTTATGGTTCTCACAGTTCGGGCGAAGTCAGAAATTTTCTTTTACGAGGAGAGGACCTAGATGCGAAACAACAATTTTCAAAAGTTTTACATCTGCCAAATTAATAATTCTCAAAAATATATACATAATTTTTCATTTCCTTCAAATATGTATGAGAAGGAACATGGTCTCTACCTGCTGAATTGGGTGGCATGTAAGGAAGACTCCACGCGGTCAGTTGAGTCGGTTGTTTTAAGGAGCACTCTCCCTCACACACTGCCTCAATAAATAACTTGCTCTGTTCAATTTTCAATTGATGTGTCATCTGTTCCATGTAGCTCATTCTCTGAAAGCTTAATTTAATGGTTGAATTTAGGTAAATTTAGGTTTAGTTATACTACCTTGAGTTGCTGTTCCATGTAGCTCATTCTCTGAAAGCTTAAATTAGTGGTTGAATTTAGGTAAATCTAGGTCTAGTTATACGACCTTGAGTCGCTACTGTATGGCCAATTAAAAATTTATTAACTATGTACTTAGTGCTTTATGAAAAAAAAAATGTCCTATCACTACTTATTGGCTTTGTAGACAATCCAGCTCAGCATGAAGGGCAGAGGGAGTGGGACCCGCTTAGGCTGTAGCCCCACTCCATCCCATTGAAAAAATTAAAAATTTTTAGTTGCGTCATGTATTATTTGGATTTAGATTCAGTTTGGCTCCACCCAGATTTAAACTTGTTCGCCCCACCCCTTGAAAAAATACTGCTCCGCCTTAGTATGCCCAACACTGTCAGTTGCTATCTGAGTTCATGCTCTGCTGCCGGATCTCCGGCGACTGTTGAGTGCCGGAGACATTCAAGTACCGCCTCTCTTCCGTATCAGTGCAGTTAGCTACTGACCACCATCATAAGTATAATATCTTAACAAATAAACCTGCTCCAATCGAAACATACTAGTAATTTTAAAAAGGTTTATCTCATTTATAAAGAATTTAGTATACGTAATATAAAAAACTCTCCCATTTTTTTACAATAAATGTAGTTATATTTATTTCAATGAAATTTGACCACCCCACAATTGGGGTAGAAGTTTGTGCCCTCGGCAACTAACGAGGGTCGATTGGGAACGCGGGACTGCGAACGGCGCCAGAGATGCATGTGATTAGTTCCTCCAAGCGAAGCTAAATTTATAAACAAAAGTAGTTTCCCATTACATACATAATTGCCACTTGAAACTGGCAGAAACAAGTACTAACTCGGCCAACATGACAAAAATTGCATGTGCGCAATGCCAAAGATAGGATACTCCGGCGATCCTTTTCCGTTATTCGGGACTCTGCGTGGTCGGAAATTAGGGACACTGCTGACTGATGCACAATGACATCTCTCTTCTTTCTTGGATCAACTAGTAGTAGCTTAACAACTCACTGTCCTGGACTTCATCCCCGTGCGGAATCTCTCCGATCGCGGTCCTTGAGATTGAATCTTGAAGTTCATCGTTTCTTGCAAACCTTCCCCGAATCCGTTGCCGGCTATCGGCCAAGGTCTTCCGGCAGGCGTACTGTACATTTTCCAGAATCAATCACGGTTAAATTACCGCGTAAAGTTACATAATTCCGAGTTTTTTTTTTTTTTAAGCAAGGTGGGAGAAAATTTACGGGGAGCCAGACCACGGATTTAAAAAAACAATGGTGGCCAAACATGAGATTTTTAATCGGAATTTCCCGTTTTGTCGGAAAGGTAACTGGATTTGTTGGAGAGGATGATCGACCCCTGCATAAGTTTCAATCCACGGGTGAAAAAAGTAAAGAGGGTCATGCCTTTATAGTCTTGTTGAAATTTCTGAGGTTCTTCTTTTTCAAGTATCTCTCGATTCTCTCCTTCTTCTCCTCCGGCGAATACCGGCAAACCCTGAGCCCCATTTCTTCCACTCCATCGATGATGTTTCTGCTCCTATTCTCCTGATGAAGAACAGCAAAAGACAATCAGAGAACACTCCTAATGTACACATGAACAGATGCTACTAGTGTGTGCGCCAGAAAAAAATTGATCTGAATAAATTTATCAAGTTAGCGTAGAGTTGGTGCCACTAATTTCTAATTCTAATGACACTTGATGAAATAAAAATATAGTTCATGTATTCATTTATTTAGTTATCTATTGAACACCTTTAGTGATACCTTGCCGTCTATATTAAATTATGTCATGTTATTCATTCGGTTGAATTGGCCTTGGAGGGGGAGACAGTCCGAAGAGGCCAAAGTTCATATTTCTTGGGTCTAAGGCGACTTTTGAATCTAAGTGGAGAGCGTTTCACTCATCAATGACCAAATGCTACTGCTCTTCAAACCATTAATTGGCCTTGGAATCAGTAGCTTTAGCTGGTTTACGATGGTTTTAATGACAATTTATTTTTTTTTACCGGAATTTATATAATTTTTTATCATCAAGCGACATCCGGCAGCTGGCAGTTTCCATACGTATGTCCGCCAAAAAATGCAAAATTTTGAAAACAACTGAAACTCACGCCCTGTCAAAAGCAAAAAGCGGTCCATAATTTTTTTTTTCTCTTCGGGAGATCGACGGCGGGACGGATAGCATCTCTACAGCCTAGAGGGCGTCCTTTGTTTCACTGGAGTTGATGATCGAGAAAGAGAGTATCGTAATGGACCGTGCAGAGTACCAAAAGTTCTCCTATTTCTGGTGCTGTCATTGGTCCGGTACGGACACGGAAGAGAGGCGGTACCTGAATGTCTCCAGCACTCAGCACTCGCCGGAGATCCGGCAGCAGAGCATCGACTCCGACCTCGAACTCCGACGCTGGCCGCCGAAGGCAGTGGCTGCCGAAATCTTCCGGCGAGAAATGCCGCGCCGGACGGCTACTGACTGACCCGGGATCCGGCAACCAGCCCGGGTTGGGGTAGGCCGGGACGTTGATGTGACCAGAGAAGGAGGGGCGGGTAGCGTGAAAGCTGTCGAACGCCGGAAGGAAATCTAGGAGGGACGGAATCAGGGGAAATTCTGCTGGAAAATCGCTTTCTGATTCCGCGATGGAGAATGCCGGCGAGGCGTCATGCGACATCCCGGGGAGGATGCCGAAGACGAAGGGATCGGGGAAAGATGACGCCATGGGATGCGTGAGGTGGGCGAGGGACGGGGTCGGGAATTTATAGAGGAGGCAGGCCCGATTTGACCTTTGACGTAACGGCGCTTCGCACTCTAGTCGGAAGTGAGCGGCGATGGACGGAGACGTTGGCTTTATACGGCGACGAAAACCGATACGCCGGCGACTCTGCGAGGCTGCAAAGACGCGGACCAAGAGTGGGGCCTATTTCCTAGTCATAGAACTCCGGAGACAAATGGGATAAAGAATATAATAAAGTTACACGTTAAAGTAAACTACTTTTAAGTACATAATTATAAATATTATATATATTATAATATTTTATTACAATTAATTATATTTACATTATTTTATATTAAAAAATATTTTTAAATTTAATCGAGCCGAGGTCCGATGCCTAAACTTAATCGTACTCTCAAAGACGGGAACTTTGGTAGAGAAATCAAAGAATCCAGTTAATAACACAATAAATTAACAAAAACCATAAATGTTACTAGAACAAGTGAAATTGACATGCTCAAAATTTGCATGGACCGATTTTTGGTATAATCAAAAGAGTTTTAGTGATTACTTCCTCTTTTCTATTGTTGGGTAAGGGATTTCAAATCATGTCATATCAGAGATAGGATTAGATATGCTGAAAAAATGCTAGGCATGGTATAATTATTTTTTAATTTTGTTTTTTTTCAGAAAAAACTAAAACCACACAAAAAAGCTTCTTTCAGGCGTGATCGACTTTGTAGAGACCTATCTCTAGCTTTTTGTAGAGCTTGAAAGGCAACGGCTCCAGACTTTTTTACAAGTTCTGTAAAGCTAGGAAGATAATGTCGCCTCATTCAAAAGGCATGATGCTACGGATGGTTTATTGAAATAAAGCTTGTCATTTATCCAAAAGTCGTTAGAACTATGTCCACTTTCGTTACAATCTACTGGCTGCTTTGGGATTTAGGAGGCCATATGTACACTCTTCAATTTTAGTGTAGTGCAATATCATCATTTACATTTCAGAAGAGTAACTACTCATAGGAATCGAGCTGAGGACACGTTATCCGTCTGATTATCAAGCCAACCAGCTATACTATGTATATAGTTTGAATATTCGAATGATCTATGGACGTTCATGTTTTTCTAAAACTTTGGGCATGATTTTGTCATAAAGAGGTCTTTGGCTTAGAAAAGAACTGGGTAAAATGTTAAAGATAACTATATATATATAATGTATATTTTTTTCATGGAAGTAAATATAGAATAAGATATTACTAATCAGTCAAGATCGACTCCCTAATTTACTCTAGTAAGACATGTTAAATGGCTGAGAGGCCTCAGCAATTCACTTAGATTGAGATGCTTTGGGGGTTAATTTCAAGATTTTTTTCCTTTTGGTAATACATTTTGGATGTTCATCTATCTAACGTAACTACAGAGCCTTCACCAAGATATGATTACGTGGGGAATTTTAAAAAATCCGAAGATTCAAGAATCATCCCCTGAAAAGATGGATCGTGCTCCTCTGATCTTACTGCCCTAACTAGATTGCCTCTTTCTATATTACCCTCTTGATAAGGAACAACTGGACCAATGAGTCATTTCCTTGAACATTCTGCTTTTGAAGATGACAATTCAATTGCATTTTGCTTCTTAATTTACCAAGAAATGGCTTCCAATTGATTATAAGAAAACATAGTCTAAGATGTTTCTCAATCATCGATTGGTCTCCCCCATAGTTGTTGGTCAGGTTGGCCGGCCAGTGAGAGCCTGATCATTAGGTTGATTCATATGGGCACTACTTCTCTGGACTGCAAATGGTGACAAAGGCTACTCTCGAGTTGAAGGGAGTAACCATAAGTTTACCTAAGTCTCAATTTGAATAGAAGGGAGCTTCAGCCTGTCACCCCAGCGGTGGGGTTCCTTTCCACTTGCTTGCAATAAGTTCAAAATTTTGTTGGCAACAACAACTATTCAAAGAGACGTGGGCGTCATAGCTACATGAGGCCAATAACTTTCAAATTCCAAATTTGATTACAATTAATAACTGAATTGCTTCCAGCTGATCTATATGCTGATTATAGCATTCAAACCACTTTCTTAGGAACCACTCATATATTTGAATTTGAACCTGCCTTCTTCTCTTCAATATGATCCTTAACATGTAACATGGACAGGAAGCAAGGCCTTCAGAACCCATGCATCCTTTGGCTTGCAAAAGAGGTGCATGGCCCTCATGTGATTTGAACTCCAATTGCTTTTATGATTGCCCTGTTAGTTGTTCCTACTAACAATAGCAGTTCAAGGTGCCTAGTTTGCAGTACAGTACTGGACGATATTCAATCTCTTAAATAATAGATTGATATAGTTTAGTCTTTGGTCTAATTACTCTTAATAAAGGTGTCAGGTATAGTAAGACTATGTGCCAATAGATTGGGTCTCATCTTTTGATGTGATTTCATGACTTAACTTTACGGAGGCAAGTTGCATCCCCCTTGACTTCAAAAGTAAAACTCGCCATGAGTACTGAAAGGAGTAAAACAGTCAGATAAGTTCTTCAAAAACATTATACACCTTTTAAATATATGGTAAAATGATTGAGGGGCAAAAAAATATAAATAAGCAAACTACTAGGGGCACCAATATGTAAATGAACAAATTTTGCGGGACCGTGTAGGCAACTCCCTATGCATGAGTACCCACCCTGAGTAACATTTTTAGGGCAGAAAAAAATGTCAAAACCCTAGTCAGGTGGTCAAGCCTTTGATTGACAAATTCACTAAAACAGATATGTATTGTCAAATCAAACACTGGCCTTATCATAAAAGATCAAAAGGTAGAGATACAGGCCCATAAGGCCCATATTGTCAAACGACAACGACTAGCAGAATGTGGAATGATAATTATAGCAAATTGTGATAATAATTGTTTGAAGAACTTTCAAATGCATGCTTTAAAGAGCTTGACAAAATATTCGGTTTCACAAAGTTACTAAAGACACTCAACTCTAGAAAATGAAAATCAAACAGCTTAAGCATAATATAAAGGTGATCAAGTATACCATTAGGGGCCGTTTGGCAACAGTTTCACGTTGTTGTTATTCTATAAACTTTCCCCTAAAAACATGGGGCAAACTCAAGAGACACTATAACATAGTATTACATGAGTTTACCCCTAGTTTCTTAGGCAGATTCATTAGACAATAACAATTAGTTACTATTGTCAAGCAGCCCCTTAATGAAACATTGAAGTTAGGTTATTGGAGAAGACTGTTTGGATCCTAAACTGTTCAGTTAGGTCTACACCCAACTTCTAGATGTCAACAATGATAAGCATCCAAAAAAGGAATGCAAAATTCCAGACATATCTTGTCTCATGCTTTTTCTGTGAAAGGTGCTATAATTTTTTCTTAAAGTAATGATCCCCACTGGAGACTAACTTGCAATGGAACAAAGGATTTGAGTCCCTATCAATTCCTTTAGGGCAAGCAATCAAGGCATGCCTAACTAGCCCCTCCCCACTGAAGCCCACTTCATGAAGAAGGCAAACAGAATGATCATTTCACTTTTAGAAGATAATGAAATAGAAGTATCCAACCTTGGTAAGAAAGGGACAACTCTTCTTTCGGCAAATTCCACAACCGTACGTTAGTCCTGACCTTCCGTTGACAACAGGCGTCCCATTTCTAATTCTAGAAAGACAAACAAGACTCAAGTTTTGATGGAATAATGAAAAATATGCTTAGTTTTGATTTCTAATTATTTCATTTAACTATGGAGGTTAATCATACACCAGTGAGCAAGGAAACGCAACTCCCAGTAGAGAGCTGAAACTCCCAACCAACCCCTTTCTCTCTTTACGGTACAAGGCCTATCTTCTGTATCTCAGGATGAGAGTTTCAACTTACATATCAGTGACATCCACTTTTACAACACAAGGAGTTGATGCTATTGATCATAGTCGAAATAGAGACTGGTTGCTTGGCAGCCTCTATCCCAAGCCATTGCACCAGCCTTCTCAAGGGACGTAAGAATCTAGTGGTTAAATGAAAGAATGCATGTAAGATATGTCGAGGAAGCAAAGTGTACAAAAACACAATAGTAGATCGCTTGCTACTAAATATGATTAGTTGGTATGAAGGTTTTATAAAGCCTTTTGTCAAGATCTCGATCTTCCTAGTGATATATGGGACAGACGTCCGTATAAGTTGCCAAGACAAACTTATGCATATTTTATTTGAAAGAATATCGATAACGGATCCAATTATTTTCGTTTAACTAAACTATTTGTGTGGTGAAAAATAATATTTACAATGCCTGCAGCAGGTAAGCATTTGGCCCACTTAATTAGTATCCTTCTGGAACTATTGTTTTTCTCAGTTCAATGAGGAGCTAAGTTAAAATCCCGCTGCCCTGCACAAAGTTTTTTCCTAAAACGGGGTAGCTGAGAGAAAGGTTTATCTGTGTTCTGTCTTTTCTGGTTGCTTAAGTCGCCAGAATATTGAAAAGTTTGAGGTACTAGATTTAATTCTACACAGAGCTGATTGTTTCTTTCAAAAAAATCTTGAAACGCCAAATAATCCGAATCTAGTTGAAGATCTATTCATTTGAAAGGACACCAAGAAAGAACCAAAAAGTGTGAGATTTCCATATACAATAGTCAACTTTCCTGTATATGATGAACAGTACTCTCAGAAACTTTTTCGTTCTTCTTTTTCAATTTGCACTTATTTTATTTAACTTTCTCAAACTTCACTTGAAAAGGAATATTGATTTATAGGCTGTCGAGCAAGCGGTTCCACTAAATTCTTTGGTGAAATTTCACAGGCATTCACAAATACAAATTAACCCAAATAGGACAGATTGGTTCCTCCTGATGGGACCATTTTTAGCCAAGTATATATATTTTTTCATTTTTTTACGTTCTTTAAAGAATTAATTTGAGTATATATATGGGTGTAATCTATGTGATGCGCTTAATTATGGGATCCATTATTAGACCACCAATTTGTGGCAAATAAAACAAGCGTTGGAGGGTTTAATTAAAATACTACTAATGGCTTACAATTTCCATTATTTAACTCTTAAAAACTTAAATCTTTCATCAAAAAAATTTGATCAGAGAATGTTTTTTTCCAGCAAAAAAAACATTACCAGGTAGATGTATAAGTTTTGAATTGTGCAACACGCACTAAAAGAAAAACTAATTCAGTGTACATGCACACCGTATCGGGCACAAGAGGGACTGAGTTTTCTATGCATGCATGTTCATTTTTTTTAGTTAGCTCCTTCTCTAGACATCCCAAAAAAATCATATAAAATGGAATTTGCGTAAACTCTTTCTTTCTCCAAGCCAAATCTAAGCCCAGTTATTAAAAAAAAAAGAGAGAGAAAATATTAAGAAAGAGAGAGGAAAGATAATTACTGCTTTTTGTGGTTAAGCATGAATTTGCCATGAGTTAAAGTGGGTACTCGCACACAAACACGCACACACCAGTGGAAATGTGAATTTGCCCTGACCTCTTCTTTCCATGCACCACGTTATGCACATAGTAGTTACAATACACTTTTATTGTACTTAACCTGAATTATATAGTTATATATTATGAGGAGTTGAAATCCTCCGGCCACCTTGAGCTCCGTCCAATCACGACCACACGATGTACTGCGTTGGTATATATTATAGACTCTTTACGAGAAAATTTGTACTAATGGGCAAATTATTTTGAACTAAAACATGGTTAATTAAGAATTGAGAAGCTAATTATTTAACGTAAAGTATGCCTTTCAATAGATATTCATTGGAAAACAGTTGGATAGTTCTCTGAGACTGGGCAACGGCTGTGTCAGAGCATCAACCGTCGTGTTACAGTGGCCGCAAGATAAACATCAGATACAAAGAGTACTCAGCATGAACAGGAGCCATGCAGATAATAGCATCCACTACTGTTTTTCAGTTTTGACTTGAATGGAGGAACATGTACGTAGAATCTGCTGCTTACCTCTATCTTGCTATATCCTTTTCAACTTTTTTGGCAACGCTTTCATTGTGCCAATTATTATCCAGGATTTGCTTTTCCCTTCTCATGTCAAACTAAGTCAATAGTTGGTATCTCAAGTGAGCTCAAAATAGTGGCATTCCTCATGCACATAAATGTTTGTCATGCTAGCTAGCATCTGTCCATGGGAGGTTTTTGATAAAACAAGTCATATATAGTTCCAGGGGAGCGGAGGAGACATACTGCTCGGAAGAGAGCCGAAGCTCCCATCTAACCTAGAGACGTTAATATATCTGGTTTGGATCAGAAATCCAACTGAACCCATTCTCATAAAAAAAATTGTATATGGAAAAAAAATAATATATGATTGAGAATTTAGATTGAATTCAGATTTAAGAAATAACATCTGATCATATTCAGATTCAAATAAACGTGAATATCCAATTGGATTCAGATATGGATTTGGATTTGATTTATTTCTAAACAAATATCATATATCTAATGCTCTTGCATTTTCAAAATCGGCCAAATTCGGTTCAAAATTTGAATATGAATGTAAAAATCAAATCGGGATCAGATTCGAATAGTGAAATCAGATTTTGGATTCAGATTTGGATATGACTTTTCTTTGTTTGTATTTGAATCCAAATATGTGAATATCCAAACAAGTGGATATGGTTAGGGTATATCTGATTTACATGCAATCCATTGACATTCCTAATTCAAACTTTTGTTCCACTAAGATACAGGGCCTGCTTCTAATGCCTCGGGTTGTTGCGTTTGCTATGCTTCAATTTGCATATCGATGACCTCCTTTTTCAATACAGGAGGCTGACACTTCTGATACTTGAAATGGAAACTGATCGTCTACTAGTGCCACCCAATTGAGTTAGGTATTGGTTATCTCGAACACTCAAAGTCCATTTTTATTTGGGTTGTTGTCTTGTTGCATCGTTTAGGTAATTACTTGATGTTTTATGCCAGCTAAAACAACGTTCAATACGAAGAATGAGAGCTATGTTAGTCGAAATTCACTAGTATTGTGATCTCAAAGAGATGCCAAACAAGAAGTAAACGAATGTCGCATATGCTTATTTCTACAATTAAAACTGAAATAGCCTATAACGATATGGGTGCGTTTGGATGACACCTTCAGTAAAAACTGTTTTGAAAAAAAAGTGGTGTTATAATAATTTTCTAAATGATGGTTTGCATATTTGGATGACACACTTGAAACTCATTTTTTGTTCTTAACCTGAGGGAGGACCGGGCTATTCAATCCCTTTCGAAAACGAGGTTTTCTCAAAAATGATTTTTGATAAAACCTAGTTTTACCGTCATCCAAACACTAAAAAAAAATGTTTTGGAGCCAAAATTTTGTTTGTCTATCAAAAATCTATTTTAGATGTCATTAGGACACTAACTATATGTATATCTTATCTTATCTGCTTGCGCACAACCTAGAAACTAGGTACTAACTGAAAAGAATGATGGTTAACCACACAACACATATGATAAGGATGCCAACATTATGGAAAGGATCGTTTGCAAATATGATGGCAAAGATCAAGACGATGGATTATGGAAACAATTAAGAGCACAAATCAAAGAACCGTTTTATCGATAATGAATATCTTGTAACAACTTCTTAAAATAAGGAGTTATCTCAGTTGTAATGCCTATATATAAGAGATTGGCATACTTTATCAATTTTAAGGCCGATGGCCTTCCATGGATAAATCAAATTACTCCACGTTAAAATTTCTTTATCTTTTCCGTTTTTAACACTAACCACGCCAAGATATGCTAAGACTTTGACTTGTAATTTTAGGACATGAAAATATACTATTATATGGATAATTAACACTGAAAACCAACTCTAAATGAATAAATGAAAGCCTTTAAAACAATAAAATTCCAAAATCTCTAGCATATTCTGAGCTTCTTGTAATTTCATAAAAAAGGGGCATCCCAAAAACAAATAAAAATCACTAACCTGAACTACAATTATTGGACCAATTAGCAAAAAGATGTACTTTAAAATCAATTTCCTAGAGAGAAATTAAAATTCTTCAAAATTGACCAGAATATGAAAAACAGAAGTTATTGATATTCTACACATGTGAAGCTTAAAAGACTTCAAAATTGTGCAAAAAAACGGATTTTCCTCCATAAATTCTCAAATTCTGTGCACAAATTCTATATAGCCCAAGACTAATTACAGACCAAAAGCTACACCAACACTTCAAGTTAAGTCATGCCAAATCATATCTACAAGTTGCTACCCTACTGCAAAGCACATGAAAATCACAATCAGGTTTTGCAGGTCTATGTAAAATGAATGCCTAAATCATACACCAAACCTAGCGGATATCCATCAAACGAAAGCTGATCTTTGCTCTATAGGCATCCATGCTGATTTAAACAAGGAATTAAATTTTCCCTGTAACATCTCAAAAAGTACTTTTTTTTTTGTCGCGCAACATTCACAATCACATAACCTACGTAGTTGGCGTAGGTCCGATTTGTCCTAAAGCATGTATAGATAATTTGCCTGCATGTTAGCGCATGGCACGACCTGTCCTAGGTAGTTAATGGTTCTAATCAGTTTAAGGACTAGGTTCATATTCATTGCTAGTATAGTTAGCAACCAAATACATGTATGAAAATCTGTACCAATCTAGACCAACTTTATAATTTACATATTGAAGATCCCACCAACCATTCTGGTCTAGTTATAGAGCCGCAAACCACACAAATATGTACAAAAGTCAAAACAATGGTCGCATAGATGTTTGCTGGCCAAAATTATCAAATCTACCAAATCTCCCTTGCACTGTTGTGGCATGCCAAAATCACCTAAAAACTACATAATTTCAAAGCATGAGTATGATTTCTGAAACTCAATAATCCCACCTATGAGGTGTGTGTGAAGATGTAGTTCACACATCGACAAGAATATGTCACAACATTATAATCGGAGGATCTTCACACGATGACTAAATTGCTACTAGCAAAGGTATTCAAAATAGGTATGGGAATATTTTAGCAAAGCATTACAAAATTTGACTCAATATTAATCAGAATGGTTGCAAATTTTTAAACATCATTTAGTTTCTCTTCCTTATTAAGGAATTGATTGGGTGGCAAATACAAATCTGTTCCAATTCTATGTTTTGTCTCTCTTTGAGCTAGTGATCTTAAGTTATATATGTGCATAGGCATAAGCTGCAGAGAACATAGAATATGGTATATCTCTCCTCTGTTCTTCTCAGGGTCTGCATTCTTTTGGATTCCATTTCCCTCATTCATGATTTGAGATAATTACTGTACACTGGTTTCCCTTTGACATACCATAGGATGATGCTTCTTTCCTAATGTAGCCTATTCAACAGGTAAAAGTGTGAATTTGGTCCAAGATTGGTAGGCAGTAAAATGCTATTTATGAAGTTTGATGTATTTAAAGTGATAAAGGTCAAAGTTTATATGCATACATTCAGCCTCACTTTCACGTAACTTTGTCATTGTGGTCCAAAAGAGGTTTTCTTCACTAGAAAATACAAAGCGAGCAACACAAACCAGTGCAACCCCTTTATGAAATATTAGCAACTCCAAAATGTAAAGGCTAGTTTCATCATCTAGAGTCTACTTAAAGAGGTAAAACAGGGTGCAAACAGGGTGGAACGAGATAACAGCTTGAAACAGAACATCATAGAATACAGAAACCATGTTTTGCATATAAAATTACTTTGAATCATCAAAAATTATGCCTTAAACTCGTTAACATGCATTCATTTTATTGATGACCATTTTTTTCCTTCAGTCACAGGGCAAACCTGCTGCCATGAACAAACACGTAGGTCATAACATTAAATTACCATGACTAGAAAACAAGTTAAATGAAAAAATACATATAGAGATTGTGAATCATAAAATACAAACTGAGAAGATCATAATCTGCACATTACAAACAAATGTTGATAGACATAGTCACAAACATGGATACGGATATCAATACACCCCGTGTAGTGGTGATAATAGTAATAATCTTTTCAGCAGACCAACAAAAATCTTTATATAAAAGTGAGTCCAAAACATTGCTCTTCATTAGTTAAAAAAAAGAACAATATGTTTCCACTTTCCATATCTTATTGTAAAAGGAAAAAAAAAACACTTGAAATATTAGAATCTTATGAGTCCTGAAGAAATGGGCCTGAGTTATGAGTCATGTGGTAGGACTTCTTGATAGAGAGGACCAGAATTCTAGCACATTATGGAGTGACACCTCTAGATTGAGATCTAGAAATCTTCTTGTTAGGTTTCCCATGTTTGTTAAGGGGCCCAGAGTTGGGCGTCTTGATAGGATTTTTCAATGTCATTACACGTATATAGTTTTGACCTCTATAAAGTGAATTCATTAGCAAAATTACAATAACAATAAGATTATGTTTTTCAACTGAACAAACTGAACAATATGATTATGTTTTTCAACTCTTATGGAACTATAAATATAGCTTGGGGACATATGATTCATAATGAATGCACATCAGTAAAGTTGCAAACAGAAATTGATTTAGAAATATGAGAATATATAATATATATATATGTGTGTGTGTGTGTGTGTGTGTGTGTGTGTGTGTGTGTGTATATATATACATATATATGTATATATATGTACATATATGTATATATGTACATATATACATATACATATATGTATATATATTCATATATATATGTATATACGTATATATACACACATATACATATCTTGCTTCTGCCAAGGACAGCTTTGCATTCATCTCCTTGACCTGTAGCAGAGGCATGTTCTCCATCCCAAAAGAAGCCATTTGCAACCTAAAAGAACTAACAAGTCTCAAATCCATCTTATAACAGTAAAAAATCTTGTGCAAGTAGGAAATTTTGAAGACAAAATGACTTGGCGAACGTCTTCCAAGCCCCTCATTGGCCTGCCACTATCCAACTGTTATCACCCTAACTACGTCACTCTGCAGTCCGTTCATGACAGGAACTGAATGAAGGAAAAAAGATCATTAAAGGTTCAATGAGGTGACTTTATGGGAAACAGTCACCTTGCCTGTAGTGTCTAAGGTATGCATAAGATTTGCCATCAAACATTCATGTATCTGTTTGCATTCAGCAAATTCATTGACACACACATGTTTATGGATGCAAGAATGGCAACAACAAAATCATGCTACTAGACTGCATGTTCCCTTATCTTGTGTGCTTTGAATGAGGTTAAATTGAACCCATTGACTGCAACTTTGCAGCTCCCTTCTGCCAACCATATGCTTGGTCAACGAAACCAGATATGATGGTAGTGTTCAGAATCACAAGGAAAAGTTTGAAATTTCATTAGAAATCTAATTTCATTCCCAAGGTTGCTTTGTGTTTCAAAAATGACAGATTTTATATGAATGTCTGAGGTATCCATTTCTAGATACAGAAAACTTAACGTTGCTCTAGTGAAACCAGACTAGTGCTATTTATGAGTGAAAAGAGAAAATTGGTGTAAAAGTGTTTCATGAATCTGCATTAATTTTTGAGATAAATACATGAAACAGTAACATACTAATTTTATTTGCCAAACAATCCATAAATGTATGTGCATATCACTCAAACCAGCTGACTACCACTTACCAACCATTAGCCTGAGCTGCTGTCCCACCCCCCTAGAAGTAGGGGCAAAGTCAGAAAATTTTCATGAGTCAGGCCGAATTCAAGTTTCTAAATTTTGACTACGGCCAAAATATCATTTTTCAAAATTTTTATACAGAACAAGTGAAATTTTTTAAAATTTATACGTAAATTTATTTAAAGAAAATTCACTAGTATTGTGATCTTTCATAGAGCTGCCAAACAGGAAGTAAACGAATGTTGCGTATGCTTATTTCTACAACTAAAACTGAAATAGCCTAAAACAATATGGGTGTGTTTGGATGAATCCTTCAGAAAAAGCTGTTTCGAAAAAAATGGTTTTGTGAAAAAAGGTGGTGTTCTAATCTTTTTCTAAAGGATCGGTTTGCATATTTGGATGACATACTTAAAACTCATTTTTTGTTCTTAACCTGAGGAAGGACCGGATTATTCAATCCCTTTTGAAAACTAGGTTTTCTCAAGAATGATTTTTGATAAAACCTAGTTTTTCTGTTATCCAAACACTCCAAAAAAACTGTTTTGGAGCCAAAAAAATTGTTTTTCCTTCAAAAATCTATTTTAGATCTCATTAGGACACTAACTCTATGTATATGTCATCTGCTTGCTCACAACCTAGAAACTACGTACTAACCACCCTAGGATATGCTAAGACTTTGACTTGGAATCTTAAGACATAAAAATATGCTATTATATGGATAATTAACACTGAAAACCAACTTTAAATCAACAAATAAAAGCCTTGAAAACAATAAAATTCCACAATCTCTAGCAAATTCTGAGCTTCCTATAATTTCATGCAGAAAGGGGTATCCCAAAAAACAAATAAAAATCACTATCCTGAACTACAATTATCAGATCAATTAGCAAAAGAAGGTACTTCAAATCATTTTCCTAGAGGGAAATAAAAATTCTTCAAAATTGACCAGAGTATGAAAACAGAAGTTATTGAGATTCTACGAAGGTGAAGCTTGTAAGAGTCTAAGACTTCAAAATTGTGCAAAAAATCAGATTTTCCTCCATAATTTCTCAAGTTCTGTGCACAAATTCTATATATCCCAAGACTAATTACAGACTAAAAGCTACATCAACACTTCAAGTTAACCCATGTCAAATCATATCTACAAGTTGCTACCCTACTCCAAAAGTACATGAAGATCACAATCAGGTTTTGCACATTTATGTAAAATAAATGCCTAAATCATACACCAAACCTAACGGATATCCATCAAATGAAAGCTGATCTTTGCTCTATAGGCAACCATGCTGATTTAAACTAGGAATTAAATTTTCCTTGTGACATCTCAAAATGTACTCCGATTTTTTTTTTTTGCAGCGCAACATTCACAATCTCATAACCTAAGTAGTTGGCGTAGGTCCGATCTGTCCTAAAGTGTGAATCAAATAATTTCCTGCATGTTAGCGCATTGCACGACCTGTCTTAGGTAGTTAATGGCTCTAATCAGTTTAAGGACCGGGTTCATATTCATTGATAGTGTGGTTAACAATCAAATACGTGTACAAAAATCTGTACCAATCTAGACCAACTTTATAATTTATATATTGAAGGTCCCACCAACCATTACGAGCTGGTTATAGAGCCGTAAACTCTATAAATATATAGTTATATACAAAAGTCAAAATAACGGTCGCGTAGATCTACAGGCCAAAACTACCAGACGTATCAAATCTCCCTTGCATTGTTGTGGCACGCCAAAATCACCTGAAAACTACATAATTTCAAAGCATGAGCACGATTTCTTAAACTCAATAGTCCCACCTATGAGGTGTGTGTGAAGATGTAGTTCACACATCGACAACAATATGTCACAACATTATAATCGGAGGATATTCACACCATGACTAAATTGCTAGTGGGAAAGGCATTCATAATAGGTATGGGAAGATTTTAGCAAAGCATTACAAAATTTGACTCACTATTAATCAGAATTGTTGCAATTTTTTAAACATCATTTAGTTTCTCTTCCTTTTTAAGGAATAGATTGGGTGGCAAATACAAATCGATTCCAATTCTATGTTTTGTCTCTCTTTGAGCTAGTGACCTTAAGTTATACATGTGGATAGGCATAAGCTGCAGAGAACATAGAATATGGTATATCTCTCCTCTGTTATGCTCAGGGCCTACATTCTCTTGGATTCCATTTCCCTCATTCATGATTTGAGATAATTACTGTACACTGGTTGGCCTTTGACATTTCATAGGATCATGCTTCTTTCCTAGTGTAGCCTATTCAACATGTAAATGTGTGAATTTGGTCCAAGATTGGTAAGCAGTTAAATGCTACTTATGAAGTTTGATGTATTTAAAGTGATAAATGTCAAAGTTTATATGCATACATTCAGCCTCACTTTCATGTAACTTTGTCATTGTGGTCCAAAACAGGTTTTCTTCACTAGAAAATACAAAGCGAGCAACACAAACCAGTGCAACGCTTTATGAAATATTAGCAATTCCAAAATGTAAGGGCTAATAACAGTTTCGTCATCTAGAGTTTACTTAAAGAGGTAAAACAGGGTGAAACAGGGTTGGAACGAGATTACAGCCTGGAACAGAACATCATAGAATACAGAAACCATGTTTTGTATATAAAATTGCCTTGAATCATAAACAATTATGCCTCAAACTCGTTAACATGCATCCATTTTATTGATGACCATTTTCTTCCTCTGCCATGAACAAACATGTAGGTTATAACATTAATTCCATGACTAGAAAACAAGTTAAATTAGAAAATATATATAGAGATTGTGAATCATAAAATTCAAATTGAGAATATCATAATCTGCACATTATGACGAAATGTTGACGACATAGTCACACACATGGATACGGATATCAATACACACCACATAGTGGTGATAATAGCAATAATCTTTTCAGCAGCCCAACAAAAATCTTTATGTAAAACATTGTTCTTCATTAGTTAAAAAAAAGGAACAATATGTTCCCACTTTCCATATCTTTATTCTGAAGGGGAAAATAAATAAACACTTGAAATATTAGAACCTTATGAGTCCTGAAGAAATGGGCCTGAAGTTATGAGTCACGTGGTAGGACTTCATGATGGAGAGGACCAGAATTCTAGCACTTTATGGAGTGACACCTCTAGATTGAGGTCCAGATATCTTCTTGTTAGGTTTCCCATGTTTGTTAAGGAGCCCGGAGTTGGGCTTCTTGATAGGATCTTCCAGTGTCATCATACGTATATAATTTTGACCACTATAAAGTGAATTCATTAGCAAAATTACAATAAGGTAAAGATCTACTCTACTAGACCCAAATCAATCATTTACCAGCCATTTTCTTTTGTTCATCATTGTTACATCTATCAAGAGTATAATCTTCCAGAGCTTCAACTTGTTGGATATTTGTCTTCTCTTATCCAAAACAATTTGGATGGTTTAGATCACGAATGCATCATTTTTATAGATCCTATCAATTGGACATGTTACTGTTGCTTCTTCTTAGCAACTTCCTTAGCATACTGGCAAGGAATAAGGAAGAACCTATACCAACACAACCAATGGCTTGATTAGAGTAATGATTCTTGACAAAATTAAACAAGCATTATGAGGGAATATGACCTAACATAGAAAGTTTTTGAAGTATATAAATCCAGACACTATAACTGAAGTTCTTGAAAAATCAAATCCAGTTCGTAGTGGAATAAACTGAATAAATATGACTACGTTTTTCAACTCTTATGGAACTATAAATATAGCTTGGAGACATATGATTCATAATCAATGCATATCAGTAAAGATGAAGACCGAAATTGATTTTGAAATATGAACATATATATATATATATATATATATATATATTGCTTCTGCCAAGGACGGCTTTGCATTCATCTCCTTGACCTTTAGCAAAGACATGTTTTCCATCCCAAAAGAAGCCATTTGCAACCTAAAAGAACTAACAAGTCTCAAATCCATCTTATAACAGTAAAAAATCTCATATAAGTAGGAAATTTTAAAGACAAAATGACTTGGCGAACGTCTTCCAAGCCCCTTATTGGCCTGCCACTATCCAACTGTTATCACCCTAACTACGTCACTCTGCAGTCCGTTCATGACAGGAACTGAAAGATGTGACTTTATGGGAAACAGTCACCCTGCCCATAGTGTCTAAGGCATGCATAGGATTTGCTGTCAAACATTCATGTATCTGTTTGCATTCAGCAAATTCATTGACGCACACATGTTTATGGATGCAAGATGAACGGCAACAACAAAATCATACCACTAGAGTGCCTGTTCCCTTATCTTGTGTGCTTTGAATGAGGTTATATTGAACCCATTGACTGCAACTTTGCAGCTCCCTTCTGCCAACCATATGCTTGGTCAACGAAACCAGATATGATGGTAGTATTTAGAATCACAAGGAAAAGTTTGAAATTTCAATAGAAATCTAATGTCGTTCCCAAGGTTGCTTTGTGTTTCGAAAATGACAGATTTTGTATGAATGTCTGAGGTATCCATTTCTAGATACAGAAAACTTAATGTTGCTCTAGTGTAACCAGCTTCCTTGGCTGTGGCTATGTTTTGCACACTGTTATCAAATAAAATATTGCAATGGAAAAAGTGTATTAGTTCTAACACGTTTACGAAAAACCAAAAGGCCTTGTCTGGTAAAATTATTTGGAAGAAGCTTACCGTCCCTTTAAGGTTGATGACCTGCTATGCTATTGCAGCTAGGAAGGCTTCTATTGATGGTTTGTGAAGTATGAGGGGCATCTTCTTTTAGTTGATTCAGTGATTTCAGATGTTGACGAATTGTCTGAGTCAATGCAGGTTTTGCCACATTCAAGAGGAAGGACTTGTCCAAAACAGCCTGATTTTCAGAAGGGTTAAGTGCTTCGAAGCATATGATTCTGTCATAAACAGCCTTCTACTGCTAACCTACTAAGAGCACTAGTGGCAGGGCTTTGTCTGCATTGGTGAAAATCTGCACAAGAAAACAACTTTTTATTGATGTTACATGTGCTAATTTTTTCTAAATATAAGAAAAACAAAAGGAAATTGGTCTATTTGGTGAAGGTTCCATGGAATACATGCAAGGAATTTTGGCATGCCTATTCTGGTAAATGCTACAAACTTGATCCTAGTGTAACTTTCTTGAGTTCCTTAGAAACATTAAGAAGGCCCCTTAATGACGATTGACCCTACAGAATATGAATGTCTATTTCAAAAAAGTAATTATATACTTCAGCCTTAACAATTTAACTAACCATTTGAAGTGAATCTTGTCCTTCAATTTTAGAGTGACTCTTAATCCTTGTCTTCATTTTGATTAGTTTCAGAAGGCCACAAAAAAATAGAATGTCTCTTAACACAACTAATATTATAGTGAGCTATTTCTTTTTTTCTGCTCATATGCAAAATAAGTCCAAGGCTACTCTCGTTTAACCATATAAGGTACATCCACACCTTATTTGCCCTGTGGCATCGCAAGCAGAAAGTTCCTCAAAAAGGATCTGGCTTAAGCTTCTCAAAGGCAAACTGCTGTTAACGTACTGATGAAATTCATCATTGTTAAATTCAAAACCCAAAGTCTCCATAAATAAAATGGAGAAAGAAAAAAACTGATTCAAATCAATGAAAATAAAGGTCTAAATGTCGGCATAACTTTGAACATGTTTTTATCTTATCATGGTTCATACCAAAAATTGAAAATCTTGGATAGAATTCTGATAGTGCATTTAAGGCCCTTGAAATGTCTGACATAATTTTCCTTTCCCTCTCAACCATCTAAATGATCTCTCAACTTTTTTCCTGAAATTTCAGCACAGACTTTATTATGTTCATCATGATTCAGATAAGTGGGATACAACATGAAAAAGCAACAGCCAACGAACCATTTCTTTCAGCCCAGACATGGTTACAAATTATAAAAAAGAAAAAAGAGAGAGAGAAAGCTTATATACCTCAAGAACAGCCACTGTTGTGCCATACTCCTTGACTTCTATGCACATCCTTGCCACTTCTCTTCTATATAAAGATGTTCCATCGTGTACTCAGTGGAGAAGCCATAACTTTTGGGCTGGGGGGCACTAATTCAAAAATTCTAAATCTTTTAAGGGAACCAAAATATAAAAAAGGGAAAATAAATGACAGCACCATCTTGAAAAAAAAAAAGAAACTTGAGGGGCTGGTGTGGGCACACTGTAAGCTTCTTAATGATCACATTGATGATTCTCTTTTTTGTTTTCTGGGATCTTCATTGTTTCTGTTAGAATATCTTGTATAGGGAACCGGGTCTGGATATGGACCCGGTCCCATGGGCGTGGGTACCGAGGGTGGCTCGGTACCCTAGGCGGGCCTCCTTCTTATATTATCTCACTTATTGTGTAATTGTTTGTTGATAGTTTGTGGGTTTCGGGTTCGGATCCATACCCGACCCGCCTTGTAGCCCGTTTTGGGCTCTACTTAAGTCATGTAACCCTAATCCTTAAGTGTTAATGATAATCTTAAGAGAGAGAGAGTCTGGCTGCTAGTGGGCACCAACTCCTCCTCATTCGTGGTTTTTTCTCCCTCGTGTAGAGGGTTTTCCACGTTACATCGTGATCATTGTTTCTCTTCGTCTTCTTCTTGCTCGTATTTCTACATGGTATCAGAGCCGTGAAGTTCCGGCGTTTCTGGTTTGTCTTTTGCCCGTGTTGGAGGAGGATTCACCCGGCACTGTTCATCGTCTCGCCCGGCACTGTTCATCGCCCGTGCCCGACGCTCGTGCCCGAGCTTCGCCCGACGCTTGTGCCCGACGCCCGACGCCCGTGCCTGACGTCCGTGCCCGACGCCTGAGCTTCGTCTGTCGCCCCGCCGCCGTCTCCGCCCAGCGCCAACCTGATCAGCGCCGCTCAGGATTCCGCCGTCTCCGCCTAGCGACGACCGGCCCAGCGACGCCCTGATCAGCGTCGTTCCTGTTCAGTCGCTTCCGCCCAGCGTCGGCCTGCCCAGCGACGCTCTGTCCAGCGGCGTTCCTCTCTGTCATCCGACGCATCGCCCACCGCCGTGTCTTTTTCCGGCGGTCTGCTTCCGCCGGTGCGCCGCTCTGCCTGGTTCCGGCGGTCTGTTTCCACCCAGCGCCGCACCGTTCTGCTTCGTTTTTTCTCCGGCGCTGCCTCTCTGTTGCCGTCTCTTCTGCCGGTGAGGTTTAGGCGTTCTCCGTTTTGTCCGTTGCCTGCTCTCTGCCTTTTTTGGTGTTGTATTGTGCTATTGCTCCCTGCTGCCCTTGCTGCCTACTGGGCTTCACCCGTAGCTAGACTGGTCTGTGATTATGGCAGCCTCTTCCTCGTCAACCGTCAACACCAATCCCACTGAAATAAGGGCTTTTAGAACTGAGAATGTTCCCATGCAGGTCATCACTCTTCGCCTCACCAAGGATAATTATTTCTCGTGGTCGCCTGCTATGACCATGGGGATTGCTGGCCGTGGTCGCATGGCCTATATTGATGGGAGCAACCCCGAACCAGCAAGAACAAGTGATGTGTGGCATATTTAGTTTCTTGAGGATAATCAAGTGAAAACTTGAATTGTCAATTCCGTTTCCGTCGATATTCAGCCCCTTATCCTTCGGAAGAAGACTGCTAGAGACATGTGGGTGGTCCTCGAGCAAATGTATGGCCAAAAGAAGACCGCAATTCGTACTTACCAAGTAATGAAGACAGTCTATGGCATTCGACAAGGGACCTCGTCTGTTGCAGAGTACTATGGGGCTTTGAAAGCCAAGTGGGAAGAGCTTGACTATCATTCTGATATTCCTTGGCATTGTCCCCATGATCAGGCGCTCTATGTTGCTCATGAATGGGAAAACAGGGTGTTCCTATTTTTAGCAGGTTTAAATGATGAGTTTGAAGGTGTTCGAAGCCAGATTTTGAATTCAGGGGAGGTGTCCAGTATTGAAGATGTGTACTCCTGTGTTGAAGCGGAAGAACAGAGAAGGCTTGTTACAAAAGAAGGGAAGAGGGAACTTGTGCCCTATAACGAGAGATCTGCTCTCGTGAGTCGTGGTCCTGGCGGCCCATCTAGGTCTCTTCGCCGGTGCACTCACTGCAAGAAGACAGGTCACACTGTGGATTATTGCTGGGATCTTCATCCAGAAAAGAAAGGGAACAGAGGGAGATCTTTGCCTGGGAGAACGCCCGTGTCTGAGGTGCAAGCCTCTAGTGGAGAAAAAGTCTCCATTTCTGCTGACCAGCTTCGTGAACTAAGGGCTTATTTGGGCAGGCTCGATGTCAACAAGACTGAGACCTCAGAGGCAACTACAGCTAATCATGCTCTTGCAGCTATTGGCAATCAAGGTAACTCTTCTGTGGGGGAATGGATTGTCGATAGTGGTGCTACTCATCACATGACAGGTAATCCAAAATTGTTTCATGAGTATAAGTTGTCCTCGGGAAGGGAACGTGTTTCTCTTGCAGATGGTTCCTCTACCTGTGTGGCAGGCGAAGGCACTCTGTTCTTGTTGAACAAATTTCATGTGCAGGGCGCTTTACATGTTCCCCAGTTTCCTTTAAATCTCTTATCAGTCAGTAGACTTACTAAAGAATTGAATTGTGAACTTATACCGATCGTTGTGTTTTGCAGGACTTGGTGACAGGGAAGAGGATTGGGATTGGTTTAGCTTCTGATGGATTATATCGTCTTCCCATACGTGTGGCTACTGCTCTGTTGACAGCGATCCAGACAGATAAGAGAAGAGAAGATTGTCTTCAGTCTTTTATGTACTGGCATGAACGTTTTGGGCATTTACCTTTTGGGATTTTGAAACATTTGTTTCCAGACTTGTGTTCCTCCTTTGATGTGTCTTCCATTTCTTGTGATGTTTGTCAGTTTGCCAAACATGTGAGGGCTTCGTACCCTCTTTCTTCTAGTTGTGCTAATGAAGCTTTTTCTCTGATTCACTCTGATGTATGGGGACCTTCGGGCATTCATACCCATCAAGGTTTCCAGTATTTTATCACTTTCATTGATGATTTCTCTCGTGCTACATTTATATACTTGTTAAAAGACCGCAGCGAGGTTCCTCGAATCATCGAGACATTTATTCTTCTTGTGCATACCCAGTATGGTGCGAATGTTAAAACTTTCAGGTCCGATAATGCCCGTGAGTACATGTGTCGGCCTGTTGAGGAGTTTCTTAGACAACGGGGGATTGTTCACGAGACATCCTGTAGTTACACCCCCCCTCAAAATGGGGTAGCTGAAAGGAAAAATCGTCAACTTCTTAATGTCACCAGGGCTCTTTTGTTTCAGAGAAATCTTCCTAAACACTATTGGGGTGATGCAGTTCTTACTAGTGCCTATCTTATTAACCGCATGCCCAGTCGTGTTTTGAATGGTAGGACTCCCCACTCGTTGCTTCCTGGCAGTCGTCCACCATTTCCTCTTCCTCCTCGTGTTTTTGGTTGTGTATGTTTTATCCATGATCACAGTCCAAATGTCAAGAAACTTGATCCTAGGTCTATCAAAGGTGTCTTTGTTGGATACTCCCCTACGCAAAAAGGATACAAATGTATTGATCCTATTACTGGTCGAGCTTATGTTACGAGGGATGTTACCTTCTTGGAACATGCCTCTTACTTTGGTGCGAATCCTCTTCAGGGGGAGCAGTCTGTGGGCAGGGAAGAGTATTCTCAGAGACAGGAACTTCAGTTTATAGATTTTTTGGACTACAAGAAAACAGAATCACTTAATACTGTTGATGTGCCTGAGAAGGAGGAAAGGGGTGACAATAGCATTGAGAAGGAAGGCCCTCAGTTGTTTGGACAGTTCTACTCTAGACGAGGTACTCGGACAGAGGTGATGACTTGTGATGCTAGATCTACTTCCAATCCCAATGCCACTCCTTCCCTGGATGAACCAAGTCCTACCGAGGAGACCGTGGAGACCCATGATGAGATTGAAAAGAAGAATGACGATCTTCCCATTGCCCTGAGAAAGGGTGTCAGGTCATGTACTCAACACCCCATTGGTAATTTTGTTTCTTATTCCAGACTTGGGAAAGATTACAAGTGCTTTGTTTCTACTCTTTCTTTGGCTGTGATTCCCAGGACTGTCGCTGAAGCTCAAAGTGACTCCAAGTGGGCTGATGCAATGAAAGAAGAAATAGATGCCCTAAGAAGAAACTTGACATGGGAAGTGGTGAAGATTCCTGAAGCCGCTCACCTAGTTGGATCCAAATGGGTGTATACCATCAAGTACAAACCAGATGGGAGTGTTGAAAGATATAAAGCTCAACTTGTGGCCAAGGGGTTTAGCCAGAAATATGGAATTGATTACTTGGAAACCTTTGCTCCTGTTGCGAAAATGAAGACTGTGAGGGTGGTTATATCCCTAGCTGTGATGAAGGAGTGGAAGATGTATCAACTGGATGTTAAGAATGCATTCCTCAATGGTGACCTCGAAGAAGAAGTATATATGCATATGCCTCCAGGATATGAAGAACCAGAAATGTGTTGTAAGCTGAAAAAGGCATTGTATGGCTTTAAGCAATCGCCCAGAGCGTGGTTTGAACGACTGAGAAGAGTGATGATACGTCATGGATACAAACAAGGAAATGGAGATCACACTCTGTTTGTGAAGAAGAAGGAGAGCAAGGTTACTCTCCTGCTCGTCTACGTAGATGACATGATTGTTACTGGAGATGATGAGGAGGAGATTATCAAGCTAAAAGGGTTACTGGCTACAGAATTCGACCTCAAAGATCTTGGAAAACTAAGGTATTTTCTTGGTATGGAGGTTGCTCTAGTACTGGTCTTGTACTAAACCAAAGGAAATATACATTAGACCTGCTGGAAGAAACTGGTAAATTGGGATGTAGACCTACTCCTACCCCTTTTGACACTGGGCACAAGTTGAGTCTTAGAGATGGAGAGCCTCTCTGTGAAGAAGGCAAGGGAAGATATCAACGTTTGGTTGGGAAGCTAATTTATCTTACCCTCACGAGACCTGATATCACCTTTGCGGTGAATGTTTTGAGCCAATTCATGCATGCGCCAACCGATGCACATCTGAAGGCTGTAGACAGAGTGCTATGCTACCTGAAGAAAAATCCTGGTAAGGGACTCCTGTATGTGAAACAAGAGACTGTGGAAATCGAGGGCTATTCTGATGCGGATTGGGCAGGTTGTGGTGATACCAGACGATCCACTACAGGGTACTGTGTCTACTTGGGAGGAAACTTTGTTGTATGGAGGAGCAAGAGACAGGATGTTTGCTCTAGATCCAGTGCAGAGGCAGAATATAGGGCAGTTGCTATGGGAGTGTCAGAGTTATTATGGTTGAAGATATTGTTGACTGACATTGGAATAGAGATTGAAGGACCTATGAAGATGTATTGTGATAACAAGTCTGCAATCAACTTAGCCAACAATCCTGTACTTCACGACAGAACAAAACATGTTGAAATTGATCGTCACTTCATTCGGGAAAGGATTGATGCGAAAGAGTTGATCTTACCTTACATGAAGTCTGAAGACCAAACTGCTGATGTTCTGACGAAAGCTCTTCCTTCAGCTTCATTTGAGAGGAATGTATCCAAGTTGGGCATGTTTGATATGTACGCCCAACTTGAGGGGGAGTGTTGATAGTTTGTGGGTTTCGGGTCCGGATCCATACCCGACCCGCCTTGTAGCCCGTTTTGGGCTCTACTTAAGTCATGTAACTCTAATCCTTAAGGGTTAATGATAATCTTAAGAGAGAGAGAGTCTGGCTGCTAGTGGGCACCAACTCCTCCTCATTCGTGGTTTTTTCTCCCTCGTGTAGAGGGTTTTCCACGTTACATCGTGATCATTGTTTCTCTTCGTCTTCTTCTTGCTCGTATTTCTACATTGTTGATTAAGTGAAAATAACATTCTCTATCCTAGGGTTGCGGTCTTGCCCCTAGGTTAGAGCTTCTCCATGGTTTTTCACCTCTTACTGAGGTTTTCCACGTATAACGTGTGTTTCTTCTCCATTATCTTCTTGTGTTGCTTGTTTCTACATGGTATCAGAGCCAACGCGTGTGGATTCTTTGGTGTGATCGTGGAGTTTCCGCCTTTTTCCGCCGCCGTTGGAGTTTCTTGTTTTTCCCGCCGCCTGCCGCTGCTGACGTTTCCGCGGCCGCCGCTGTTTTTTCCGCCGCTGCCGCTGACGTTTTTCGCCCACCGCCGCTGACGTTTCCGCCACCGCCGCCGCTGGTGACCTGCGGCGCTGCTGTTCTTCCGCCGCTGCCAGGGTTTCTCTCGCCGTCGCCGTCAGGGCTTCTTCTGCAGCCGCCGTCAGGCCTTAAGTCTCTTCCGCCGTGGTTCTTCCACCTTCGCCGCCGCTTGTCTTGTTTTCTCTTGGGCTGGTGCCGCGTGTCCTGGTGTTGGATATTGCCTTCCTGTGGGGATTGTGATGGCAGAAGAGATGACTTGCAAGATCGATGCTGCCTTTGACTCGGGCAGTCATACCAAGAGCGAGAACTTGCCTGTTCAAGTCACCTCCATTCGGCTGAACAAAGACAACTATCTCTCTTGGTCTGCTGCACTTGAAATAGGGATTACCAGTCGCGGTCGTCTTCCGTATATCACTGGGGAGAAACCTGCACCTTCTAAAACGGATCCACAATGGGCGACTTGGGCGTTGGAAGATAGCCAAGTTAAAGTATGGATCATTAGTTCTGTTTCCGCTGATATTCAGCCCCTGATCTTGCGTAAGTCGACTGCATATGACATGTGGACTGTGCTTGCAAGGATGTATGGCCGTAAAAAGAGAGTCTTGCGCACGTACCAAATCAAACGTGGCATCTACTCCCTTAAACAGGGTGACTTGTCTATGGCATCCTTCTTTGCCGCCCTAAAGACTAAATGGGAGGAACTGGACTATCATGTGAATGATGACTGGCATTGTGGTTCTAATCATGCCCTGTACTGGGAAAAAGAATGGATGGACCGGACCTTCATTTTCCTTGGAGGATTACGTGATGAATTTGAATCCATTAGGAGCCAAATTCTAAACTGTGATGAGATTCCTGGGATTGAGGAGGTGTATGCCCGGGTAGAATCTGAGGAACAACGTCGCCAAGTCATGCATATTGACTCCAGCCAGGGGAGTTCTCCCTCAGCGTTTGTTAGCCGTGCCTCTGGGACTGGACAACGTCATGTTCGGCGTTGTAGTCATTGTAACAAGTTGGGGCATTCTGTGGATTTCTGTTGGGATATTCATCCTGAGAAGAGACTTGTTCGTGGTCGTCCTCCTTCTAGTCAGCGAGGGTCGTCTGTGCCTGACTCTAGTCAAGGTAATTCGTCACATGTTGAAAAATCAAAGCTTTCCTCTGAGCAAATCAAGGAGCTGCAAGCTTATATCAGCCGGCTTTCTACTACACAAGAGAAAACTTCCACGACCGAGGGAGCTAAGTTAGCTCAAGCTCTTGTGGCCACAAGTGATCAAGGTAATCCCTCCCATGGTGATTGGATTGTTGACAGTGGGGCTACACATCATATGACAGGGGATCCTAAGTTGTTTCAAGAATACAAATTGTCTTCAGGGCAGCAACGCGTGTCTATGGCTGATGGGTCTTCTATCTCTGTGGCTGGAAAATGGAGTTTGTCCTTGTTAAATAAATATTGTCTGCATAATGCTCTTCATGTTCCCAGTATTCCTGTGAACTTGTTATCTGTCAGCAGTATTACCAAAGAACTAAATTGTAATCTGATTTTCTCGGCTGACCATTGTTTTCTACAGGACTTGGCGACGGGGAAGAAGATTGGGATTGGTTCGGTTATTGATGGGCTCTACAGACTGCCCGTGCAAGTTGCGTCTGCATTGATTTCAGCCACTAGTGGACAGTTGTCAGGTGTGGACGACAGGTCTATCATTATGCGATGGCACGAGCGTCTTGGACATCTCCCATTCCAGTTGATCAAGAAGTTGTTTCCTAGACTTTTTACGTTTGTTTCCATTGACTCCTTCACATGTGAAGTGTGTCAGTTGGCTAAGCATGTCAGGGCTTCGTACCCTATTTCTTTCAATAAAACCACCCGTCCATTTGCTTTGGTTCATTCTGATGTTTGGGGTCCTTCGGGAGTACGCACGTGTCGTGGTTTTCATTATTTTATGACTCTTATTGATGACTACTCCCGTTGTACGTTCGTGTACCTGTTGAAAGAACGTAGTGACGTTCCGGTCATAGTAAAAAATTTTGTGGCTTTTGTTGAGACTCAGTTTCAGACCTCTGTTCAGGCTTTCCGCACTGATAATGCTAGAGAGTATGTCTCTCAATCTCTAGATGATTTCTTGAAGAGTAAGGGTATTGTTCATGAAACGTCCTGTAGTTACACACCTCCCCAAAATGGCGTGGCTGAACGTAAGAATCGCCATTTATTAGATGTCACTCGGGCTATTATGTTCCATCGGCAGCTTCCTAAGCGCTACTGGGGTGATGCATTTCTCACTAGTGCCTACCTTATTAATCGTATGCCTACCCGTGTGTTGCAGGGTCATTCCCCATATTCTATGTTGTGGCCCACTCAGAATCCCTGGCCTCTTACTCCTCGGGTGTTTGGGTGTGTCTGTTTTGTTCATGACCATAGTCTCACCCTCAAGAAACTTGACCCTCGGTCTATCAAGGCTGTCTTCCTGGGGTATTCCTCCACTCAGAAGGGATACAAATGTGTTGATCCTACCACTTCTAAAGTCTATGTCTCCCGGGATGTTACCTTTCATGAGCATGAGGCGTACTTTCCTGTGAATCCTCTTCAGGGGGAATGTCTAGGGAACAGTAGTGAAGAGTATTCCTCAAATCAATTGATTCAGTTTATGGATTTCTTGGATTACAAGGTTAGTCACAGTGTGGCAGACAAAGTCAGAGATGGTAGAGACAGTCACACGGACGGGGGCCTTGTTGTCAATCAGTCCACAGCTCGTGATCACTTGTTTGGCTAGGTGTACACCAGGAAGAAGACAGATGTGGTTGAGAATGTTGATATAACCAATCTCAATCCTGTGAGTTCCCCGAATGACCCAAGTCAAATCGATGAAGAGCTTCCTATAGCCTTGCGCAAGGGCACCAGGTCATGTACTTCTCATCCTATTCTGAGATTTGTCTCTTATGCGAAACTTAGTAAGGATTACAAATGCTTTATTACATCCTTGTCTAAGTCTGTGATTCCCAGGTGTGTGGAAGATGCTAGAGAGGATCCTAAATGGCTACATGCCATGACAGAGGAGATGGAGGCCTTGGCGAAGAATGATACTTGGGAAGTAGTTGATATTCCCAAGGGGACTCATTTAGTTGGTTCCAAGTGGGTGTTCAATGTGAAATACAAACCGGATGGCACCGTGGAGAGGTATAAGGCTCGTCTTGTTGCAAAGGGATTCAGCCAAAAATATGGTATTGATTACCTTGAAACCTTTGCCCCTGTTGCTAAACTGAAAACTGTGAGGGTCGTCTTAGCACTTGCAGTGCAAAAGAAGTGGAGCATGGATCAGCTTGATGTCAAGAATGCCTTCTTGAACGGCTATCTACAAGAAGAGGTCTACATGAGCATGCCTCCTGGATATGTTCAAAGCAGAAAATGTTGTCATCTCAAGAAAGCCTTGTATGGGTTAAAGCAGTCTCCTAGAGCATGGTTTGAAAGGCTGAGGATAGTGATGAAGACTAATGGATACAAACAGGGAAATGGTGATCACACCTTATTCATTAAGCAGAGAAATGGCCTGGTGAGTCTTCTTCTTGTGTATGTTGATGATATGATAGTCACAGGTGACGATGAAGAAGAAAAAAGGAAGATGAAGGAAAGGTTAGCTGTCGAATTTGATCTTAAAGATTTGGGTAAACTAAGGTACTTTCTGGGAATCGAGATTGCTCGGTCAGAGACAGGGCTTGTTATGAGCCAAAGGAAATACACTCTGGATCTTTTAAAGGAGACAGGCAAACTTGGATGTAGGCCATTTCTAACTCCAATGGAGTATGGTTCAAAGATAAGCATCAAAACTGGCAACATCCTTGATGAGGAAGGAAAAGGGAGGTATCAGAGGCTGGTTGGTAAGCTCATCTATCTTATTCTTACTCGCCCTGATATTACGTATGCTGTGAATGTGTTGAGTCAGTTTATGCATGCGCCTACTGATTGTCACTGGAAGAGTGCAGAAAGAGTGTTGGGGTACCTAAAGAATGACCCAGGGAAAGGATTACTCTATACTCAGCAAGACCAACTTAATATTGAAGGATACTCTGACGCAGATTGGGCAGGATGCACTGATACTAGGAGGTCTACCACAGGGTACTGCATCTTTCTGAGGGGTAACCTGGTTGTATGGAGAAGTAAAATGCAAGAAGTTTGCTCTAGATCCAGTGCTGAGGCTGAATACAGGGCTGTGGCTATGGGAGTTACAGAAATGCTATGGTTAAAGATTCTCCTAGCGGATATTGGAGTTGAAACGGAAGAAAAGATGAAGATGTACTGTGACAACAAGTCTGCGATTAACCTTGCAAACAATCCCGTCCTTCATGACAGAACTAAACATGTGGAGATTGATCGCCATTTCATACGGGAACGTATAGATTCCAAGGAGTTGATCCTGCCGTACATGAAGTCTGAAGATCAAATTGCCGATGTTTTGACCAAAGCCTTATGTACATCTCAATTCGAGAAAAATGTGAGCAAGCTTGGCATTTTTGACATGTATGCCAAGCTTGAGGGGGAGTGTTAGAATATCTTGTATAGGGAACCGGGTCTGGATATGGACCCGGTCCCATGGGCGCGGGTACCGAGGGTGGCTCGGTACCCTAGGCGGGCCTCCCTCTTATATTATCTCACTTATTGTGTAATTGTTGATTAAGTGAAAATAACATTCTCTCTCCTAGGGTTGCGGTCTTTCCCCTAGGTTAGAGCTTCTCCGTGGTTTTTCACCTCTTACTGAGGTTTTCCACGTATAACGTGTGTTTCTTCTCCATTATCTTCTTGCGTTGCTTGTTTCTACAGTTTCTAACACTTATATTCCTGCTGGTTTGTTCTTTTCAGGTTTTCGGAGAAGTAGCAGAAGGATTTAATACTTTGAGAAGAATAAATGAGGCATGTGTTGATGAAAGCAGCAGGCCATTCAAAAACATTCGGTTTGCTTTCATATTTTTTTTATTCATGTGGACATTTTAAAGACTCTTTTTCATGTATCTCTCTTTATTTTTGTTTCATTGTAGACAACAGAGTCAAACATACTTATATACTGGATGACCCATTTGATGATCCTCCTCAGTTAGCTGAACTAATTCCTCAGGCCTCCCCTGAAGGGAAGCCTCCTGATGAGGTAAATATCATATTGCTGAATTCGTCTAGTCTAGCACCTGGCGTACTGTCGCTGTTGAAAATTCATGTTCTAGAAGATCTTTGATCAGTTAGTGCATGTGATTGCCTATATCAATGCAATAGATGTCTTCTGACTTTCACTTGCTTTTCATGCATTCCTCTCACGACTTAGGTCTTCAATATAGTTGCATGGTTAAGACATTGATCACAGTGTAAACTCATTGTGTAAAAGATGGATGGTACATTAGCATTGTGTAATGGACTATAGTGCCATTGCAGGCTTGCAGCAGCTCATGAAGGGCATGATCTAGAAAAGAGGTCAACTGGATGCACAAAGAACAGAAGCTCAAAAAACTTTTTTTCTTTTTTTTTTGGGAAATCATGTTATTTGAAAGACAAATTCAATTTGTTGTTCTTGAGTTGCATGGAAAGTCATAATTTTCATGGGGGGTTATCCCTTCTTTACCTGCAAAGAAAGTGGGGCTAGCTGTTTTCAACCAACTCGACTAAAGCAAATATAAGTCCAAGAGACAATGGTGTTTCTGCTGGCGAAGGCAAAAACATTGCCAAGACTTGTGAAAATTGGATTTAATTCCCTTAGCAGGAGCTTGTTTCTTACGAGCATAGGACACAGAAGAAGCTTTCCTTGTATGTGATGTAATAGCTGATCGATAATAAAACTTACGAGTTATGAGTACTACTCTGTCATATTACTTGTCTGCACTTCCTGAAGTTCTTGTATAGTAATTCATCCCTTTCTTGGACCGAGTATTACAGATTGATGATGTACGTCTAGAGGATGACTGGGTGCCTTTAGATGAGACAATGGACCCTGCACAGCTCGAGGAATCTATGCGTGAAAAGGAAGCTCATTCTCATGCAGTTGTCCTTGAAATGGTATGACACAGATATTTGTGGATTCTGGCATAGTGAAAATCTTGTTCCTTTATTGGAAGGGAAAGAAGCTGGCGATTTTGACGTTAGTTTGTAAACCTAACAGATAGGAGATATTCCTGATGCTGAAATAAAGCCCCCAGAAAATGTGTTGTTTGTCTGCAAACTTAACACTGTTACACAAGTGAGCACAAAATTAGTTCACTCCAAGTTCTGTGCATCTGATGTTCAGCAAGTTTGTGTTGCATTTAGTGAAAATCGAAATTGTTGATACAATATCATTATGGTCTGTGATGCTTTACATGATAAATCCTTTTTTTTTAGACCTCTACTAGTTTTTGCTGTAGTTGAAGTTGAATACATACCTGTTTACAATTGAATATGATAAACTGCAGGATGATGATCTTGAGATTATCTTCTCGCGTTTTGGGAAAGAAACATCGTAAGTGCTGAATACAGATGAAATCTTCTGTTCTATCTGCTGAACCTATGCTTCATATCCATTCACAACTTTGTGGTCATTCCCCATGCAGGGCTGACATAATCCGTGATTATAAAACTGGTGACTAATTAGGGAGTCTGGCAGACTAGTTGCTGGTTTGAAGCACAAGTTGGTTAATAACCGACTCAACCAACTAGTCTGACTAGTCCACTAACTTGTCTAGGTTTCGACGACTAAGTTATAGTCTTAGAGATATGATATAAAACTTTAATTGTTGACATGATTGTACATTGAAATATCACATAATACATGGTTCATCATTTACCTTGGTTTAGCAGTTTAATTTAATGTCTATGAGTCTGATTTGGCTACTCCTGGGATGTTTGTAACAGCTATTGTTTTGCTAACTTTGTACTGACTAGATATTTGAACATTATGTAACCAGAAACTGCATATTGACTTGGTCGCTTTCTTTGATTTTTATTCCTCCCTTTTCTTGATCACTGAATATGGGCCTAAGAATTATATCATACTCTATTTATTTATCCCTGACCATACTTAAGTTTTTCTAAAAGAAAACTGTGTAAGAATCTCTTCATGTCAATGTTTTGTCTTAATACTAGAACTCTGGTGAAAAGTCCACATGCATGAGGTCATTCCTTTGATATTACCAATTGTATGTAGTGTAGCCTGTTGTTTTTTCTTTTTTTTATTCTGAGTGCCTTCCAGCAACAATGCATATGTGAATGCCTGTGATTATGTATATTTGCAGAATTTGAAACTCAAGAGGCTTGTGAAGCTTCATATTTGAAGGTAAATATAATGATCTTTAGTTACATTATGCTTAAGTTATTTGCTAAACACTACTTTCCTCTTTCTCTCTCTCTCTCTCTCTCTCTTCTGTTATTTGTGGTCATGTTGTCTAAAGTCTGAAGGTGTAAAGCCTATTCTATATGTTAAAAGCTGTTGAGCTTTTCAACTTGGATTATGTATTAATGCATAAATGACAAGGAATACTATTCTTGCTTGTGGACAAGAATGGGCCTAATAATGGATGGCAGCCATGGGTGTGAACCTTAGTTTACCAATTTAGTGTTGAAGATCACCACTAATAACAATAAAGTAGTGCAGCTTTCATGTACGCTTTTTCTTTGCATGCTAAATCCTGAGTACCAAATGGAAGTTGCAGTCCTTATACATTATATCCTTCCATGCACTGTGCATGCATGCCCATGGGAGACATGTTCCTTTTGATATTCTTAGTTTCAGTCTTTGAGCAAGGCCCTTTTCTCCAGGTAAGAGATTTTCCTTTGTCTTCCTTAACCATTTTGTTGCCTATGACTAAGCTTGGGCATCGGGCCGGGCCACAGCTCGTAACTGCAGCCCAAGCTCGGCCCAACACCCGAAACCCGAGCCTGGGCCCGGCCTGGTAAACATAAAAAAAAATATATATATATATATATATATAAATATAATTAATCATAATAAAATTTATATCAAAATAATATTAAAAAAAAAAACATACCGGGTCGAATTGGGGCCCGTCTAGCTAACCCGGGCTGGCTCGATAAGTAATCGGGCTGGCCCGGTATGCTTTTTTGGGCCCAAACCAGGGCCCGATCGGGCCGGGTACCAAGTACCCATTGGGCACCTGGCTCGTTGCCCAGCCTTACCTCTGACAAGGTTGACAAATGTAGGGATAGAAATAGAACAGGCCAAACCTAGCCTTAATTGGAGCCTGCCCCATTTAGCGAATATGATTGCCAGCTATGTCACATGGGTACGGGTACGGGTACGGGTACGGGTATGGGTGCCGGTGCGGGTACGGGTACGGACCATTTTTAAAAAACTTGGGTACGGGGGTACGGCCGTACACACACATATATATGTCAAAAAATTTCAAACAGAATAACATATTCACACATATATATATCAAAAATTACAAACAGAATTACATATTGTCATATTCATAAATCATAATCCAAAATTTATCAATCTTGATTTTCTCATTATCCTCAGTCTCATAATTAACATTCAAAATACATTAGCTTTGTTGATTTTCATTCTCCTCAGTTGCATCATCAAGATTAGAAGGAACAACAGTTCCAAATAGACTTCCAGTAGAGATGAGAAATCTATAACTCCAAACACTCTATAAAGTACAAAGACGACGCCATTAGACGCTAGCAAAACGCCTATCATCGTGTTAGTTTGTCACTGATGCCAAAAATTGGTGTGAAGGCAGTTCATGGGGCATATGCACGTGCCTCTGGCAAGCGGGAGACACAAGCAGATCAGACGGGCCATCTTTGCTTGCCAACTACTTGTCGTTGTTCATATTACTAAACTTACAAAAATCCCTATTTCAGACAGTTTTACATAGAAAATGGGGAAAGCAAAAGGAATAAGATAAACTCTTGATTCGATTTTGATCCTGATACATCATAAGATAAAAAGGGATGGAATTGTGGTAGACCGGCGAGGATAAACTAGAACTTCTAAAAATCAAATCCCCATACTTCAGTCTAAGGGTTTCGAGCAGTAGGAGAGGGCTTCCGGCAAGTGTGCAGGGGTGGTCGCAGTCACCGTCGGCGGTCATCACCGACGGTGAAGGCAGGGGTGGAGCCGATGAAAATGAAAAGAAAAATGAAAAAAGGAAAAAAAAATACCGTGACAGTCGCCGTTGCCGTCTCCGGTCGCAATCGCCGCTGTCGCTGCACACTCGCCGGAAGTCGTCACCAGTCGCCGCTGCCATCACTCGGTGAGAGGTAAGAACAGAGGAACGAATGTTTTAAGGGTTTCGTTTCTTTTTTTTGTAACGTTAAAATGGTTTTAAAAGTTAAAATCAAATTAATCTTTAAAAATAAAAACGGATGGATTTGAACTCCGTCAAAGTTGACCGTATCGAAAAATAGACGGATACAGCCTTCGGTACGTTGACCGTACCTGGTACGGTCAACGCCACACCATGCCATACCCAAGCCCGTACCGGTGTCGTACCGGTACCAGACGGGTACTCCACCCTCATAGCCGTACCCGTGTATCATAGATTGCCAGTTGTACTGCATTGTGTCAGGTCTTGTTAGGCCTAGCTTCTATTAAGCTTCCAACATGCATTTGGGCACCAACTGATCAACCAGGTAAAAGCACGTAAGTTCTGTGTAACCCTGGGCATATGTTAAAGGAAATCAATTTTGTAAACATAAATTTGTCCTGCCTACACAGAAGTAACATTTATGCATTAAAATTGACATACACCATGAAAGTTATTAAGATTATAAAATGTGGCATTAAACTTGTTAAATTACAAGAGCAATATCAAATTTGTTCACATGATGGATACAATACATTGATATATTTATAAGCTCAGTAACAGAATGATACATAAAGAACTAAAATAAACCCATACAAGCTCAAAGTACATCCATCTAGACATGGAGTAAGGCACAATGTTTGAAAACTTGCTGAGTTGACTTAGTACTCAGCTGACTCAAACCAAATCGACCTTCCACAGGGTTATTGCAATGGCTGGATTAGGAACATCATAACCTCTGAGACCCCTTGTCAACTCATTGACTGGTTGAGTCACTAGTATCACTTGAGTCAGGTGACTTTGCTGACACTTTGTCTTTTCAAAATATTGGCAAAGTTATGTCAAGACTTGGTTCTCATAGCAGAACACAAGTATAACTTGGTTCTCAGAACACCACAAGTCTTGTGGTGGCCATACTGTAAAATATTTACAATGGGGTCAGCGCATCAAAGTCTAGCAATACTGATTTAGATCTGCTGGCATTCTTCTTTCTACTGAATGGGCTTCCTATGTTGGGATAAATTGCCTTGACTTTCATTTGTTGTGCTCTTTTAAATGGACTTTTTGTTGATCCACCATTTGCTTTAAACATATTAATAGCCTTTTATGTATGCACAAACAAAATGATTTCATGCTTGCTCAATGTCAGTAAAGAACCTAAATAATTGATGTACAGTCTATGAGAAATTCCTTTGAGACCCACATGTCAACCATTATATTCACTTTTGTTGTCTTCTTTTGCATTTCTCATATATCTAGTTGACATCTCCCTTTTTCTTCTCAGATTATTCCCACAGCAATTCCTCATTAGGTGAACTACTATTGGACAGTGGGGCCCTTCTTTGATTGTGTGTGCAGATAATGTTAAGCCCTTCTATTTATTTGAGGAAGTTGGAAAGGACATGACACTAACATTCCATTAACTGCACAAATCCTGGAATTTGAATTTTTCAACAACAGGATATATGATAATAGGACAATGCAGTTAGTGCTTTTGCAACATGCTTCTGATGACGAACTAGAGTCTATCTGGCTGAAAATAGAGTGATGCCATTGTTAAAAGAAAAAGGGGAGGCATTACACCTCTTTAAGTCAATTTTCTTGATGTAAAGGCTAATCAATTGGAAATATGTTGAAGAGTTATGAATTGTTTGTTCTTAAGTGACACAGATTCGGCAAAATTGCTGCCATACCCGGGTCAGCATGCAAACATGTGGACATGGACACAGCAACACAATTGGAATAGCTTTTGAAAAAACATATTATTTTTTGAACTTTTCTTATTAATTTGAAGCTTTGCATGTTATTTTTTCATAGTAATTATCTAAAATGTAATTTTTAACTGTTTTGCCTCACCTGTTATGTATTAGTTTTGCATATTTTTTGTGAAAATTTGCACATACATATATATACATGTATCTATACTTTGTTGTATCCCCATAGCCATAAATTTTAAAATTTCTATGTCCACACCCGCTCCTCCATGCCCATGCTAGTATCCATGTGACTTAGCTCCCGTCTTGATTGATTGTACTAGCTGGAGCTGGCTACCTCTTGTCCACTAAACTAATCATTTCTGACGTGCTTGGTGCTGCTAATATCTGAGGACCATAAATAACAAGAAATAGTTTGTGAAAGACTGCTAATCCTGCTTTTCTTCCTATATTGACTTGGTAATCCTTCTATATGCAGTTCTATTTTACATTGCGTGATAACCTTGACTATCTTGATGGAAAGCACACTGTAAGCTTCTTAATGATCCCATTTATGATTCTCTTTTTTTGTTTTCTGGGATCTTCATTGTTTCTAACACTTATATTCCTGCTGGTTTGTTATTTTCAGGATTTTGGAGAAGTAGCAGAAGGTTTTGATACTTTGACAAGAATAAATGAGGTATTTGTTGATGAAAGCAGCAGGCCATTCAAAAACATTCGGTTTGCTTTCATTTTTTTTTTATTCATGTGGACATTTTAAAGACTCTTTTTCATGTATCTCTCTTGATTTTTGTTTCATTGTGGACAACTGAGTCAAACACACATATATACTGGATGACCCATTTGAAAATCCTCCTCAGTTAGCTGAACTATTTCCTCAGCCTCCCCTGAAGGGAGGCCTCCTGATGAGGTATGTAGAAACAAGCACAAGCACCTGTGACTCAGGAAGCTCGTGATCCAGCTAAGTTGCCTTAAAGTGACTGAATTTACCATCCACCAGAGAAAGCTCTGCCTTTTCATTTGAAGCTGCTGCAAGGGCATGATTTTTATGATCTAGCACAAGCTGGACACAAGTAATGAGCAACTAGGATGAAAAAGAGTAGGAACACAAGTTACATAACAAACTGAAAACAGAATTAAGATGTCCCACCTACAAGAAAATGCCAATCATGCAGCTCCTATCCTTGTGCTTGACAGGCCTACATTGCCACAAAATTTACCTAGAACCAGAACCAACCGCATCACGTTAAAAGCATAAAAATAAATGTGGCAGCTAACATGTGGAATGAAGCATCATAGCTCATGAAATCAGACAAGGATACTTTATTCAAAATGAAATTAGATAGTTCAATTTAGCTGATGTGGTTGATGAGATTTTGCATGTTTAGCTACTCCATATTTGGCATTTTCTGCCAATTCTGCTTTTTTCATTTGCACTGCCTCCATATTTGTATCACCTTTGCACTGCTTCCAAATCTGTCATTTTCTGTCCAATTTTTGTTCTGTTTCTTCTACTGGTAAATATGGTAACTTCAATCAATTACTCATGATTTTATACCTTTAGTATTCTTAATCGATGTTATGGAAGAATAGCTAACGTGCATGTTCTATCCATGATGTTCTAGTCAACCGTCTACTTTTCTTTTGCTTTCGGTTTTTGAATGCATCAGCATTATCTAGTGCCTAATGCTCCTGCAGTATCCTTCACAACTCTAGCCTATATTGGCATGCCATTTTTTGTTTTTTCGTTTGTCAAGTAATGGTGAAATTTCACGAAACAAACAACATACCTACAGCTCTTTATTTGATCACAAAAGAATGATTTACAAAATGTGGAGAAAACCACGGGAGATACAACATGAGGACCTCTAGACAGAAATACTTCGACAGCCAAAACATATGCACACAAAATACTGGACTCATTTACAACTTGAGTGTTAATTCAAGCTCGGGCTCACTCAAGACAAGCTTACACAGCCGAGTTTGAGTTGAGCCTGATTTGGCTCAACTTGTTGTACATCCCTACATAGGACCATGTAGATCCACAGTCGCAGGTCTGTTATATTATGTAATACTAATGTACTTTTAACTCCTATATAACGTGTGGTTAAATTGACGTAATTTAATGAATTGTGTGCATCCAAAATTTTGGGCATATGTAACCTCTACAAGGACACTTCACCAACCATCAGACTCACCACTCAGAAGGCGTAAAGTTGAATGGGCGACGTGAGCTTCGAAGCCTGGGAATGAAAAGCTTTTTCTCTCTTGGATTCATGCTCCTCCACCAGATTCACTCAACCATCACCAACCACCTTACTCCACACTCTCGGCCTCATTGCAAATCCCAAAATCCTAGGCAACCTTTTTTCCCAAACGATGCAAAGAGTGTAAAGTTGAATGGGCAACATGAAATTCGAAGCCTGGGAAGACCTTGTGGAGCCATTCAAGAGAAAATTTTGTGCAGTTCTTTTGTCTAATTCAAACATTGTTAACACGATGAAAATTACGATCACAGCAATTTTTCTAGTCAATATTGATCACTGATAAAGTGGCCGTGACAATGTCCATGGATTTTAGAATGAATCCATTCTTACCTCTTAATTTTTGAATAAACTGGCCTTGAAATGTCCATGAATTCAAACATTATTATCACTGATCATTGGCAATGAATCTTGTTCTTCAATTTTAGAATGTCTTACCTCTTAATCCTTGTCATGATTCTTTTTAGATTCAGAAGGCAACAACCAATAGAATTTCTCTAACTACAACTAATGTCATATGCGGAGCTTTTTTTTTTTTTCTGCTCACATGCAAAAAACTGATTCAAATCAAAGAAAATAAATATCTAAATGTAGGCATAACTTTGAACATGCTTTCATCTTATTATGGTTCATCCCATAAATAGAAAACTTTGGATAGTCTTCTGATAATGCATTTAAGGCCCTTTGAAATGTCTGACACAAATTTTATTTTCTTCTGAATCATCTAAGTGATTCCTCGTCTTTTTCTCGAAATTTCAGCACAGAATTTATTATGTTTATCATCGTCATTTTTCAGATATGTGGGATTCCACAAGAAATGCTTAAATAATGTGAACATTGCCAACCTACTTGTAAATACTAATTTAGTACCAAACCATGCTTTAATTCTAGTGGCTTTCATAAAAAATATAAAATATTAATATTTTACTATCAAAATTTTCATATAATAAGAATTGTTTGGTTCTTTTTATATATAAGAAAAGTTTTAACAGAGTTCGAAATATAATTTTTCATACTTTTAATATATGTTAAACTAAAATTTATATAATCTACATGTAAATTTTTGAAATTTTAAAAATTTGAGGGGGGTGAGAAAATGTCTACATTGTTTTGGATCTAGATCAAGTTAGACCAAATCCATGGTATGTTTAAAGTGCTTTAAACGGTTAGGAATGTACACAAAGGCATGGCTCAAGTCACATATTGCTCGGCTCTAGCTTGAATTGAGCTTTATGAGGTGAACTCAAAGCTCAACTTGGTAATCCGAGTCTGAGCTCGAGCTCGACTCGGTCAACTTGGTAATGAGTCTGAGCCTGAGCGAGCTTGGTAAACCGAGTCTAAGCTTAATTTTGACTTGTTTAAGCTTATGTCACTTTATTCATTTTTTTCTTCAAATGAAAATGGAAACGATAAAAATTGTGTTAAAATTCATAAAAATTATCAACATACCTCTAAAAATTAATAAACAAGAAAGATACGAACTGAGTTGAGCTTAAATGAGTCGAGCTCATGTTATCGAACTGGACTCATTTACAATTTGAGTGTTAATTCAAGCTTGGCTCGCTCGGCTTACAACGGCGAAGCTTGAATTGAGCCCGAATTGGACATGGGTAACCTCTACATGGACACTTCACCTACCATCCGACTCACCACTCAGACAGTATAAAGTTGAATGGCCGACATCAGCTTTGAAGCATGGGAATGAAAAGCTTTTTCTTTCTTGGATTCATGCTCCTCCGCCAGACTCACTCTACCATCACCAACCACCTTAGCTTCTACTGCCACACTCTCGGCCTCATTGCAAATCGCAAAATCCTAGGCAACCTTTTTTCCAAAACGATGCATGGCTTGTTGAGTGCAAGAACTAAAATAATGGACATGTCATTAAAATTTTGTGCAGTCCAATATCACATATTCCTGCTAAATATTCATTCTGCCCATGAAGAGAATGACGACAGGAAAAGTTCTTTATCTGGGCAGAAGATGGTGCATTTGTCCTTTCGACAAACCATTACAACTTGAACATGGTCCATGGCCATCTAGAAAACCAACTTGCCAATGTTTCTTAATTTGTTTGTATAAGACTAAACCTGAGGACAGACATCCTTTCATAAGCAAAATAAGATGAAATTTTGCAGTAAAAAGAGATGCGTCATAAAAGATTGTGCATGCATGGGAAACAAACGAGTGAAACAGGGGACATAGGCAAACTATAAACAACTGGTCATGGACAGCAGGACCCAGACGTCTAGAGTGCCACCATCAAGGCTGATGACGTCAAATTAAGATGACCTCTGCAGCCTCTTGCACCCACCAGTCCACCAGCACTGCCACATTCATATAAAAGGTAAAGCAGGAGGTAAGAAAATTGAACTCTCTGCAGTAACATTGCACAAGGCATGTAAAAAATATTTCAAATAGTTAAGCAATTAACTAGAAATTACTACCTTGAATAGCAGGTTTATATAGAAATCAATCATCAAAGTGAGTTTTTCTTCATTTTCATTGAGCTGATACAATATCCACCTGAAAAGAATTAAGGCTTTTAAAAGTAAAAATGCCACCTCAAAACATGTGCATCATCCTTAGAACTGGAAAAAAGAAGTGTATAGAGAGAAAAAGGAGGAACACGACAAAAGGAGGTGTTTCTGAGGTTCCGAAGTACATTGCCTGGACACCACTGCCTAAAGTGATTAGTTAGACAGGAAGGGAATAAAAGTGGAATTAGAACTAGAAATCCAAATTAAATAATCACTGCAGATCAACATAACAGGTACTTAAACTTTGCATAGTAGAATCAATTCTAGATCCAAGAAAATTTCAAAAACCAGGGACAAAACACTGCAAAAATTGTTACCTATAAGCAGGTCATTAAGAATAAACTGTTCGACAAAGAAACGAGCACTTATGCCAATAAAAAGAGAGAAAATATCAGAAAGTGACTGAAGCAACTAACTACATTATGGATCAACAAACTCAAAACTAGGATAACATATGTGATGCAGTAATCTCATGATCCTGCTGACTTGCCATAAAGCGACCGAATTTACCATCCACCAGAGCAAGTTCTGTCTTTTGAGCCTGCTGCAAAGGCATCTAGCACAATAGCATCAAGCTCGACACAAGAAATGAACAGGTAACAGGAAAAAAGGTACCATAACCAGTTATTTAACAAACTAAAAAAGAAACTAAGAGGATTTCCTGCATACTCGAGAATGGCATTCATGCAGCTCCTATCCTTGTGCCGAGAAAAATATTGACAGGCCTACATTGACATAAAATTTGCCTAGAACCAAAGGAAAGTGAACCTAGATCATCATGTGAAAACCATAAAAAGAAATCGAGCAACTAACGTGTGGAATGAACATGGCTCATGAAATCAGATCAGGATACTTTATTCAAACAGAAATCAGATAGTCCTCCAATTTTGCTGATGTGGTTTGATGTGATTTTGCGTGTTTAGCTACTCTGTATTTCTCAATTTCTGTCTAAATCTGCTTCCTATATTTGCACTGCCTCCATATTATTTTCACCTATGCACTGTCCCCAATACTCTTGCCATTTTTTGTCCAATTTTTCTTCTGTTTCTTCTACTGGTAAATATGGTTAGTTCACTCAATTACTTCTGATTTTATACCTTTCGTATTCTTGATGGATGTTATCGAATAATTATCATTAGTATAGCTAATTATGCATGTTCTTTCTGTGATTTTCTTAGAGTCAATATGTACTTTTCTTGTGCTTTAGTTTTTTGAATGCTTAATCGCAACTGCTTCCCTTGCAAACTCCATCAGCATTATCTAGTTCTGCAGTACCCTTCCCACCCACCATCTGTGCCAGATTTATATAACAGGTAAAGCAGGAGGCAAGAAGATTGAACTCTCTACAGTACCAGTGTACATGGCATGTAAGAACATTTTAAATGGCTAAGCAACTAATTAGAAGCTACTATCCTGAATAGCAGGTTTTTATTTAAATCAAACACAAAAGTGCCTTTTTCTACATTTTCATTTGGATGATATAGTATCCACTGAAGGGAATTAGGGCTATTAAAAGTAAAAATGCCACCTCAAAAGTAGTACAACATTGTCAGCACAGGAAAAAGAAGTGTACAAGGAATAAGAAAGAGGAACAAGACAAGATGAGGTGCCTCTGAGGTTCCAAAGTACGTTGTCATGACACAATTACCTAAAGTGATTTGTTACAAAGGAAGAGTATAAAAATGAAATTATAACTACACATCTAAAAGAAAATAACAACAGCAGGTCAACATAATAGTACTTAATCTATGCAGAATGGAATCGGTTTTAGATCCAAGAAAATTTCAAAAACCAGAAAATAAAATACTGCAAAAACTGTAACATACAAGAAAGTCAATAAGAATAAAGCATTCTAGTCATGAATTGAGCCCGATTTGGTTCAACTTGTTGTGCATCCCTACATAGGACCGTGTAGATGCACTGTGGCAGGTCTGTTAAATTTTTCTGTACTAATGTACTTTTAAATCCTATATAACGTGCGGTTAAAATTGACCTGATTTTTTGTGTATCCAAAATTTTGGGCATGGGCAACCACTACAAGGACACCTCAACTACCATCAGACTCACCACTCAGAGAGCATGATTTGTTAAGTGCTAAAACATAAAAATAATGGACATGTCATTATGCTTACAATTCCAAGAGGAAATTTTGTGCAGTCCAATATCACATATTCCTGCTAAATATTCATTCTGCCCATGAAGAGAATGACGACAGGAAAAGTTCATTATCTGGGCAGAAGATGGTGCATTTGTCCTTTTGACAAAGCATTACAACTTGAACATGGTCCATGGCCATCTAGAAAACCAACTTGCCAATGTTTCTTAATTTGTTTGTATAAGACTAAACCTGAGGACAGACATCCTTTCATAGGCAAAATAAGATGAAATTTTGCAGTAAAAAGAGATGCGCCATAAAAGATTGTGCATGCATGGGAAACAAACGAGTGAAACAGGGGACATAGGCAAACTATAAACAACTGGTCATGGACAGCAGGACCCAGACGTTTAGAGTGCCACCATCAAGGCTGATGACGTCAAATTAAGATGACCTCTGCAGCCTCTTGCACCCACCAGTCCACCAGCACTGCCACATTCATATAATAGGTAAACCAGGATGTAAGAAAATGGAACTCTCTCCAGTAACATTGCTCAAGGCATGTAAAAAATATGTCAAATGGTTGAGATTAACTAGAAACTATTACCTTGAATAGCAGGTTTATATATAAGTCAATCATCAAAGTGAGTTTTTTTCCCATTTTCATTGAGCTGATACAACATCCACCTGAAAGGAATTAAGGATTTTAAAAGTAAAATGCCACCTCAAAAGATGTACATCATCCTTAGAACAGGAAAAAAGAAGTATATAGAGAGAAAAAAGAGGAACACGACAAAATGAGGTGTCTCTGAGGTTCCAAAGTACATTGCCTGGACACCACTACTAAAGCGATTTGTTACATAGGAAGGCAATAAAAGTGGAATTAGAACTAGAAATCTAAAGTAAACAACCACAGCAGATCAAAATAGTTGTTTTATGAGCTTCAAAGAATAGGTCACCCAAAAATTGAAAAAAAAACTGCAAAAAAAACCTGCCTTGTTAAAGAAAAACATATTTTAAACACATTTTCTCGCATTTTCTGGTGTTTTTTCACATTTTTATAACTGAATTCTTATTTTCGTACTTTACTCATTTTACTTTTAGATTTGTTTTCTAAATTTTTGAAATTTGCCGAGATTTTCCCAAGACTTTAAACTTTACTATACCTAAGAAAAACCTCACTGTATAATGATATTTATGACCATGCATAGACTTGTTGATGTTAGTGAAATTGCTTCTTTAGGTAGAAGCAAACACATAAGCATTTCAAATGATCAAAGTATAAATTGTTTTTACCAAATTATGCATTAGAAAAAAGGCCCTTCATTCCTTGGAGCATGAAAATTCTGTTTCTGGGATAAGGGCTACCAGTGACTTATGTCTGTGGGTTTGGCAAACCCGTACTCTGTTTGGGTCCAGTTTTGCAATTCCATTAAGGCTTTTATGGACCTTTATGGACCTGAAAGTAGACCTTCCTTTAATTCAGGTGCAGCAATAATCATGGTCACATGCATGGTATAGTTATACCAAGAATCCTGCATCTAGTGTTCGGTGTAAGTCAAAGTCAGTTAATCATTATACAGTTGTATTACATAATGGAGACGGCCCATCAAGTTATGTTGAGTAGATAGCTCACAAACTTGAGACCAATTTGAAGTTTGATACCTAAGTACAGTAGTTAGTAGATTTAGAGATAGATACTGAACTCCCTTTGAGAAGCTAAACTGCCTCCTATGGGGGCCTAAATTCTACGGTGTCATGTGAATGAGACATTGGTTTGCATTTATATGTCGTGCAGATGGGTGTGAAACTGTTGTGGAACAATGAGACAATATGTTAACTTTTGGGGACTTTTAGATGGTAAAGTAGTTCTTTAAAATAGGGAGCTCATCCAATATCTACATTTCTCATGTTTTTCAAATGTAATCCTGTTTTCCTGAAATGCAACTTTCCTGTATGCCATCATTTTTTGCAATTGTTGCTGCATTACAGGGAGCAAGCACGTCTTTTATGCATAGATCCAGAAATGCTAATCTTTTCTGGAAGTGCCTAGGTTTCATATCTTTTCTCAAAAATTCTAGAAGTTCCAGTTACTTAGTTTTGTCAGAATATTGGAAGTTTTTGTAACAATAGTTAATGAAGGACCCAATGATCCTTTTCACCAGAATTTTTAACTTCTCGTCTGCTCAACACAGGATCAAATACTACAATAGTTGCCTTTTCCATACAGTCCATAAGTATTTTACTGCTCAAACTGGTGATCCATCAGGAAAAGGCACTGGAGGTGATTCCATTTACAAGTAAGGAAAAATAACTGAATTTCCGTTTACGTCTGGCTAATCTAGATGGGAAGATATCTCTGAATCATTTTAATATATATCAGGCTTTAGGACTCTGACCATTGAAAAACCATTGCAACTGACTCAGTACCAAAATTGACATGAGTAACCACTTGTAGGCATAGACAAAAAACTATATATGTTTATTGACGTGAAGTTGATTTCACGTCACCTAGCTGAAAGAAAACTTCTCTCTTTCGCATGGATTGGTTGGGTTTAGCTATATGTTTGATCATTCCACATTTGATCTGCATGGGAAACAAACGAGTGAAACAGGGGATATAGACAAACTATAAACAACTGGTCATCGACAGCAGGACCCAGACCTCTGGAATGCCACCATCAAGGCTGATGACGTCAAATTAAGATGAGCTCTGCAGCCTCTAGTACCCACCAGTCCACCAGCACTGCCACATTCATATAATAGATAAAGCAGGAGGTAAGACAGTTGAACTCTCTGCAGTGACATTGCACAAGGCATGTAAAAAATATTTCAAATGGTTGAGCAATTAACTAAAACCCATTACCTTTAATAGCTGGTTTATATATAAGTCAATCATCAAAGTGAGTTTTTCTTCATTTTCATTGAGCTGATACAATATCCACCTGAAAGGAATTAAGGATTTTAAAAGCTAAAATGCCACCTCAGAACGTGTACATCATCCTTAGAACAGGAAAAAAGAAGTATATAGAGAGAAAAAAGAGGAACACGACGAAATGAGGTGTCTCTGAGGTTTCGAAGTACATTGCCTGGACACCACTGCCTAAAGCGATTTGTTACACAGGAAGACAATAAAAGTGGAATTAGAACTAGAAATCTGAAGTAAATAACCACAACAGATCAACATAGCAGATTATTTTTGCAGATTAAAATCAGTTTTAGATTCCAGAAAAATTAAAAAACCAGAGGAGGAAACACTGCAAAAACTGTTACCTAAAAGCAGGCCATTAAGAATAAACTGCTCCACAGAGAAACGAGAACTTATGCCAATAAAAAGAGAGAAAAAAACGCAGAAAGTGACTAAAGCAGCTAACTATATAATGGATCAACAAACCCGAAACTAGGATGGCATCTGTGACGCAGTAAGCTCAGGATCCTGCTGACTTGCCGTAAAGCAACTAAATTTACCATCCACCAGAGCAAGTTGTGTCTCTTTAACTTCAGTCTGCTGCAAAGGCATCTAGCGGACTAGCACAACAGCATCAATCTTGACACAAATAATGGGCAGCCAACATCAAAAATAGTACCACAACCGGTCATATAACAAACTAAAAAAGGAACTAAGAGGATTTCCTGCCTACACGAAAATGAAACTCATGCTGCTCCTATCTATGTGAGAAGAAAAGTAATGACAGACCAACATTGCCATAAAATTTGCCTAAAACCAGAGGAAATTGAACCAATAGCATCACGTTAAAACCATAAAAAGAAATCGAGCAATAGACGTGTGGAATGAACTTGGCTTATGAAATCAGATAAGGACACTTTATTCAAAATGAAATCACATTGACGTCCAATTTTCGTTGATGTGGTTGATGTGATTTTGCACGTTTAGCTACAACATATTTTTTTCTTTTTCTGTTCTGCTTCCTGCAATTGCACTGCCTCCATATTCTTTTCACCTTCAGCTCCATCACCGTTTAGGTCTGTTATATTTTGCTATACTAATGTACTTTTAAATCCTATATAACGTGTGGTTAAAATTGACCTGCTTTTTTGTGTATCCAAAATTTTGGGCATGGGCAACCTCTACAAGGACACCTCAACTACCATCAGACTCACCACTCAGAAAGCATGATTTGTTAAGTGCTAGAACATAAAAATAATGGACATGTCACTATGCTTACAATTCCAAGAGGAATTTTTGTGCAGTCCAATATCACATATTCCTGCTAAATATTCATCCTGCCCATGAAGAGAATGACGACAGGAAAAGTTCTTTATCTGGGCAGAAGATGGTGCATTTGTCCTTTCGACAAAGCATTAAAACTTGAACATGGTCCATGGCCATCTAGAAAACCGACGTGCCAATGTTTCTTAATTTGTTTGTATAAGACTAAAGCTGAGGACAGGCATCCTTTCATAAGCCAAATAAGATGAAATTTTTCATTAAAAAGAGATGCACCATAAAAGCTTGTGCATGCATGGGAAACAAACGAGTGAAACAGGGGATTAGACAAACTATAAACAAGGAAAGGACAGTAGGACCCAGACGTCTGGAGTGCCACCATCAAGGCTGATGACGTCAAATTAAGAAGACCTCTGCAGCCTCTTGCACCCACCAGTCCACCAGCACAGCCACATTCATATAATAGGTAAACCAGGATGTAAGAAAATTGAACTCTCTGCAGTAACATTGCGCAAGGCATGTAAAAAATATGTCAAATGGTTGAGCAATTAACTAGAAACTATTAAATATGATTTGCACAGCCACCAATACTCCCCCAGTTTTTGTCCAGTTTTTCTTGTGTTTCTTCAACTGTTAAATATGATTTTATACCTTTCGTATTCCTGATCGATGTTAGGGAAGAATTATAAATAGTATAGCTAACATGTATGTTCTTTCTGTGATTTTCTTAAAGTCAAGCTTGTACTTTTCTTGTGTTTTTTCTTTTGAATGCTTAATCAAAACTGCTTCCCGGCAAACTCCATCAGCATTATCTGGTGTCTGCAGTACCCTTCCCAACTTCCATCTAGCCAATATTGGCATGCGATTGGTACTGGTAGCTAGTCATTATACCTGTGGAACCAGGCTTTTTTTTTTTTTTCCATTTGTCAAGTAATGGTGAAATTCCATGAAGCAAACAACACACCTACAGCTCTTTATTTGATCATAAAAGAATGATTTACAAAATGTGGGGAAAACCACAGGAGATACAACATGAGGACCTCTAGACAGAAATACTTCGGCAACCAAAACATATGCACACAAAAGAATGAGAAATGAATGTGAGACCCAAAAAATTTGAAAAAGGCACAGCCACCAAGAACTTGAGGATCTAACTGGTTTGACCATTATGCTTCAGGAGAAGAGGGGCGACAGGATGAGGGCACCTTCGAACGTGTCCATCTCCAAACTGTCAAGACCGTCATTCCAGCCGAATGAGGGTGGTGGCGATGAAAGGAGAGCGTCAATCGATGGCGGTGGAGGCAAGCTGGAGGAATCGAGAAAACTGCTGCAACTCACAGAACCATAGAAGCTTGAGTCCACCGACTGCTGTTCTTCCACCATCGATTGGCCAAGGGACGAGTCCGGAAGAGGTGTTTCTGCCTTGTCCTTGCTCTGCATCTGCAGCCCACCTCTTGCTCACCTTCTACCACGCAATTTGAAGATGATCCAAAATCGTAGCTGCCCGGATCAGAGAAACTTACGCCGGCACCATGCAGCGATTCCAACGATGCCCACAAGTCATTTCCGCCCACTGACTGTGGGAGGCCGGTGCCACTGTTCTGCTCTGAAATCGATTTTGAATCCACCACTGATGGTCTTGTCTTCAGTGGTTGCGAACGAGTAGTTGTGATGGTGCGGGATGGTGCTCGCAGTCCCACCTCTTGCTCACAGTGTTGCTGCATGATGGAGAGTAGTTGCCGGTGTCCATCATCTCCTTCTTGGTCGTCGGCAGGTGGAGGGTAGGAGAATGTAAAAGCATTTCCTGCTTCGCTGAAGCAGACAATGCCGATGGTTGCGCCTGTGAGACAGCAGAGCTCTTGGGCCTTCTTGAAAAGGCCCTTCCTTCTCTTGGAGAAGGTCACATGGCGCCTCCTTTGATCGGAGATGAATCCCATGCTAATCTTCCGCCTTCCCACCATCCTTCTTCTTCTTCTTCTTCTTCCGATTTCTCAAAGGCCGCCGGTTGAAGTGGGGAGAGAGAGAGGGGATTCTTGGTTTTCTGCTGTAATCCAACTTAGCGATCGCTCTTTCTAAACTGATGGTTTGCCCGCGTAAAGAAGAGAGGGAGTGCTTCCCTCTCTTTTTCTTCTCAACGGATACTTGACAACCGGCGTGGCAAAATTCTGTTTTAACGATTTTGAAATTATGGTGTCTTAGAGAGAACAGGGACACCGACAACAAATTCTTTCACAAGTTTTAATTTCAAATTTCTAAACTGATCACGGAAGAAGGTGAGTTTCTAAATATGGAGGAGATTTTTGGTGCTCTCCGCTAATACGTAATTGCTGTAAATCCCTGGCCCTAATTTTTTTCATTTTTTTTAATTTTACAAAATGTATTGGATACTTTAAATTGATTTAAAAATAAAAATATATAAATATATCATATCGAGTTTATATAGGATCAAAATTAACCTAGTGAAGCGCTCCCCTTAGTAACTTGCAAGTTGTTGTTTCCAGTTGCAAATTAAATTAAATGCTTGCTGTATTAAAAAAATGAATATCTTTTCCAAAAAATAATGTTTTTAGCCACCTCAATTTTGAACAGATTTCCCACATAATGCTCCACACTTGTATCTTGTTTGTTTTGCTTTTGTTTTGTTGGGACGCCCGCCAGCTTCCTACTTACAAAGTTCCCGAACCTTTAGATGAAGCAAGGCCATTTCCAATTGGCCAAGCTTTGCCACATAAATTCAGAACAAAAATGACATGAGTTCAGAGGATCAAGGGAAAAACTAAAAATGCTTAAAAACGCCATATTTGCGTATCAATTTTTTTGTAAGCATGAGATAAGAATTGTTACCAATAGTATTATTAGATCTGAAAAGAATATCACATAAATATTATTAAAATTATATTTTTGTCAAGTTGAATCAGTTCGACTTGATATCGATCCGGATTCAGGTCCATGTCCAACATGGCTCGAGCTCAATTTTCTGAGCTTTCAATCGCGTTTGCTTGTTGCAGCAAACAGAGTTATCTCGAGAAAGAAGTTCACACAAACGGTCGACGCGCTTCGTCTTCTCCTTCCTCGCGTCACTTGGCGCTCCTGTCCAGGGCGAAGAGAAAAACTACTGTTGGTCGGGCTGATCAAACTGAAATTCAAAAAAAAAAAAAAACTGCAAAATAACCTGGCTTGTTAAAGAAAAACACTGGCATTTTTTTCGCATTTTTTATTACTGGATTCTTATTTTAGTATTTTACTCATTTTACTTTTAGATATGTTTTTTGAAATTTGCTGAGATTTTACCTAGACTTTATACTTTACTATACTTGAGAAAAACCTCCCTGTATAATGTTATTTATGACAATGGATAAACCTGTTCATGTTAGTGAAATTGCTTGTTTAGATAGAAGCAAACAGATAAGTATTTCAAATGATCAAACTATGAATTGGTTTTACCAAATTATTCATTACAAAAAACGCCCTCCATTTCTTGGAGGAGCATGAAAATTCTGTTTCTGGGATAAGGGCTACCAGTGATTTATGTCTGTGGGTTTGGCAAACCCGTACTGTGTTTGGGTCCAGTTTTGCAATTCCATTATGAGCTTTATGGACCTGAAAGTAGACCTTTCTGCAAGTCAGATGCAGCAAGAAGCATAATAGCATGCATGTTTTAGTTATATCAAGAATCCTGCACGTAGTGTTCGGTTGTATGTCAAAGTCAGTTAATCGTTATGGTACAGTTGTATTAGATAACAGAGAAGGCCCATCAAGTCATGTTGAGTAGATAGCTCACCAACCTTAGATCAATTTGAAGTTCGGCACCTAAGTCGGATACTAGATTTAGAGATAGATACTGAACTCCCTTTGAGAAGCTAAACTGCCTCCTATGGGGCCCTAAATTCTATGGTGTCATGTGAATGAGTCATTGGTTTGCATTTATATGTCGTGCAGATGGGTGTGAAACTGTTGTGGAACAATGAGACAATATGTTAACTTTTGGGTATTTTTACATGGTAAAGTAGTTCTTTGCAATATGGTGCCCATCCAATATCTACATTTCTCATGTCTTTTAAATGCAATCATGTTTTCCTGAAATGCATGCCATCATTTTTTGCAATTACTGCTGCATGACAGGGTGCAAGCACGTCTACAATGGTTGTCTTTTCCATACAGTCCAAAAGGATTTTACTACTCAAACTGGTGATCCATAAGGAAAAGGCACTGGAGGTGATTCCATTTACAATTAAGGAAAAATATCTGAATTTACGTTAAGTCTGGCTAATCTGGAAGGGTAGATATCTCTGAATCATTTTAATATGTATCAGGCTTTTGGAATCTGACAATTGAAAAACCATTGCAACTGGCTCATTTGCACTATCGATATTTGTTGGTGTTCATATTTTAAAACCATATGTGATTGTAAATTCAATCTTACATACTAAAGAGTGTCTCAGACCACTTAAATCAGGGATAAAAGCCAGACCATCCTTTTAAAATATCTTAAATAAAATGTGAACATTGCTAACCTAATTGTAACTACTAATTTAGTACAAACCATGCTTTAATTCTAGTGGCTGTTCCACGCTTGCAACTATGTAACATATGTTGTAGCGGATGCACATTGGACAAGTGATCCAAATTAGAGGTGATCTGTCTCTGCAGGAATTTTTCTTTGTAGGGGTAGAACCATGCTTTCATAATTTTAACCGGGGCCGAAATAAAATTTTTCATATTTTTAGTATAGGTTAAACTAAAATTTATAAAATTTACATGTAAATTGTTTGAAATTTTAAAAATTTGAGGGGGTGAAAACATTTCTATCTTGTTTTGGATAGTTCATGTTAGACCCAATCCCTGGTATGTTTAAAGTGTTTTAAAGGGTAGTGCTGCACACAAGCAGAGTCGAGCAAGCTCAAGCTCGACTCGACCTAACAAAATCGAGCTCAAACTTGATTCGTTTAACCCATTTAACTCGTTTAGGCATTAGCTCGTTGAGCGTTAACTCGTGTAAGCATTAACTCGTGTAAACGTTAATTTGTTTGACTCATGTATTAACTCATATAACTTGTGAACCGGTTTTCACAATATTACAGAGGGTATCAGTTTGCAAGTCGAGTCGAATATAAACGAGTCGAGTTCCTGAAACTCGAACTCAATTCATTTATAGTTTCAAGCATCTTTGTAAGCTCGAACTCAGCTCGTTTATAAACGAGTCGAGCACGAGCCGAGTTTTTTCAAACGAGTTCGAGTCGAGTTCGAGTTGGCTTGGCTCATTGTGCAGGCCTATTAAAGGGTTAGGAATGTACGACGAGCATGCTCAGCCAGCTCAAGTCACGTATTGCTCGGCTCGAGCTTGAATTGAGCTTTATGAGGCAAACTCAAAGCTGAACTTGGTAACCCAAGTCCGAGCTCGAGCGCGGTAAACCGAGTCTAAGCTCAATTTTGACTAGTTTAAGCTTGCGCCACTTTATTCATTTTTTCTTCAAATGAAAATGGAAACTATAAAAATTGTGTTAAAATTCATAAAAATTACCAACACACCCCTAAACATTAACAAACAAGAATGATACTGCTGAGTTGAGCTTAAATGAGTCAGGCTCATGTCATTGAACTGGCTCAACTTGTTGTACATCCCTACATAAGACCGTGTACATACGCAGTGGCAGGTCTGTTATATTGTGTATATAATTGTGTGCATCCAAAATTCTGATCATAGGCAACCTCTGCAAGGACACTTCAACAACCATCGACTCACCACTCAAGGAGCGTGAAGTTTAATGGGCGACATGAGCTTTGAAGCCTGGGATGAAAAGCTTTTTCTCTCTTGTATTCATTCTCCTCTACCAGACTCACTCTACCATCACCAACCACCTTAGCTGCCACTGCCACACTCTCAGCCTCATTGTTAAATCCAAAATCCTGGGCAACCTTTTTTCCCAAACGATGCATGGCTTGTTAAGTGCTAAAACACAAAAATAATGGACATGCCATTATGCTTACAATTCCGAGAGGAAATTTTGTGCAGTTCAATATCACATACTTCCTGCTAAATATTCATTCTACCCATGAAGAGAATGACGACAGGAAAAGTTCTTTATCTGGGCAGAAGATCGTGCATTTGTCCTTTTGACAAAACATTAAAACTTGAATATGGTCCACATGCAAACTAAGTCAAGATCCAACTGGATAGATGGGAAGATCAAATACTTTCAAAGACGAAGGTTTAATAGAGTTCCCAGTCAAGACTAGAACAGCAAAGGTCTTTAACCACAGCCAGAACCGCGGTTATATATTTCAAACCACATACTCATGGCTAAAAATGATACGAGTTCTGGATGTGGCAACTGTGGCTAAAACGTTTTAAGACACGGTGCACAGAGAGAGAGAGAGAGAGAGAGAGAAAAAGAGAAAGAGAGATAGAGAGCATTCCTTCACAAATGCAATAATTTTTGTTTAACTCAAATACTGTTGACACAGTAAAAATTACATCCACAACTATTTTTCTAGTCAATATTGATCACTATCAACTGGTCTTGACAAACTTAATGGATTCTCCCTCAACCTCTGCACCTGCAGCCAATGGAACTATCCAGTTCTTCTCATGTGTCTTTCGACTTTGAAATCCCTCAGATTGGCCTATTCTTAATCGAGGGGAAGCTGCTCAACCTAACGAAAGCAAATTGGTATTGAAGATGCTAGCCTGGGTACGCATGTAGAGGTGGACACAAATCTGAAAAGTTTGACTGATTTGAATGAGGATAAAGTGAACCCATCAACTGCAACTTTGAAGCTCCCTTCTGGCAACCACATATGCCTGGTCAATGAAACAAGATACCTTGGTAGTATTTAGAACCATAAAAAAGTATGAAATTTCAATAGAAATCTAATGTCATTTCCATGGTTTCTTTGTGTTTCTAAAATCATAGATTCTGTATGTGTCTGAGGGAATCATTTATAGATACAAAAACTTACTGTTGTTCTAGTGGAACCAGTTTTCCTGGCTGTGGCTATGTTTCAAACATTGTCTCAAAGAAAATAAGACAATGGGAAAAGTATATCAGTTCTAACATAATTACGAGAAAAACGAAAGGCCTTGTCTGGCAAAATTATTTGGAAGAAGCTTACCATCCTTTTAAGGTTGAAGTATGCTATGTTATCACAGCATGGAATGCTTCTATTGATGGTCTGCAAAGTATGCAAGGGCATCTCCTTTTAGTCGATTCAGTGGCTCTCAAGTGTTGAAGGATTGTCTGAATCAATTCCGGTTTTGCCACTTTCAAAGACGAAGGACCTGGTCGAAACAACCTGATTTTCAAAGGGATCTAGTGCTTCAAAGCATATGATTCTGTCACATAGATAGCCCAAAGTCTGCACACATAAAATGGAGAAAGAAAGAAAAACTGATTCAAATCAATAAAATTAAAGATCTAAATTTACCAATGACTTCAAACATGTTTTCATCTTATTATGGTTCATCCCAAAAATAGAAAACTTTGGACAGTCGTCTGATAATGCATTTAAGGCCCCTTGAAATGTCTGACACAATTTTACTTTCCTTCTCCATCATCTAAGTGATTCCTCACCTTTTTCCCGAAATTTCAGCAGACTTTATTATGTTCATCTTCATCGTGATTCAGATAGGTGGGATTCCACAAGAAAAACCCACTTTCTAGTGACCATTTCATTCAGCCCATGCCCTAGACATGATTACAAATTACAGAAGAAAACAGGAAGAGAAAAAGCTTCCATACCCTAAGAACAGCCATTGTTTTGCCATACTCCTTCTATAGTTCTATGCATGTACTTGCTACTTCTCTCTTTTATGTGAAGATGTTCCATCATGTACTCAATGGTGGAGCCATAAAATTTTGGGTGAGGGGCACAAATTCAAAAACTCTCATTCTTTTAAGGGAACTAGCACTTAGAAATGAGCAAATACATGACAACACCAATTTTGAAATAAATAAACTTGAAGGGCTAGTATGGAGAACAACCCACACCTGCCTACATGTGGCCCTGATACTGGATCAGCATGTACTCTGCAATGACAATTTTTTCACATTTCATATGCTGAATTAGGAAAAGAACAAATGAATCTTAACTTCATGGTCTACCACAGAAAACCGGTTGTTTTAGAAGTAGTATAAAACAAAGGACTCACAAAAAGAAGTAAATGTCTATTTCTATTTTTACAGAACTATCAATTATATATGGGTCTAAACATTCAGATAACTCTGGCCCACATAGTGAACACACATGAAGGTAAAAAGAGATTAGCTTCTATTATTCTTCTTCATAATAATTTTAGGCCTGCATTAATGGACTAGAGTATATCATACCGTCATCCATCTCTATATCAGAGAGAACATTATTTCAAAAAATGAGAACACCAAAAGATCTTCTACTTCGATCTTTAGCTCCTAACAACGAAAATAACAAAGAGATTTTCCTTTTCATGAACCAAGAAATTTTTGCATATCATGTGGCTTCAAAAGATAAAGTACCTTGCATGGCCTCACAAAAATGTGTACATGGAATCACTTCTTACGATATTTTGGGATTTTGAAATACCAAGAGAAGTTGCTAAAGGGCTGCGACCCTTCTTTTTTTTCACAAGAACATGGCCACCTAGAAAACTGACTTGCCAGTGTTTCTTAATTTGTTTGTATAAGACTAAAGCTGATTCATTTCATAAGCCAAATAAGATGAAATTTTGCATGAAAAAGAGATGCAACATAAAAGCCTGTGCATGCATGGAAAACAAGTAGAGTGAAACAGGGAATATAGAGATCCTTTTGAGGAGACAAGTAAAAGCTGACAACATATAGAGAAATGGTCATGAACAGCAGGACACAGACCTCTGGAGTGCCACCATCAAGGACGATGACGTCAAATTAAGATGAGCTCCCCTCTTGCACCCACCAGTCCACCAGCACTGCCACATTCATATAATAGGTAAAGCAAGAGATAAGAAAATTGAACTCTCTGCAGTAAAATTGCACAAGGCAAGTAAAAAATATTTCAAATGGTTGAGCAGTTAACTAAAACCCATTACCTTTAATAGCAGGTTTATATATAAGTCAATCATCAAAGTGAGTTTTTCTTCATTTTCATTGAGCTGATACAATATCCACCTGAAAGGAATTAAGGATTTTAAAAGCTAAAATGCCACCTCAGAACGTGTACGTCATCCTTAGAACAGGAAAAAAGTAGTATATAGAGAGAAAAAAGAGGAACACGACAAAATGAGGTGTCTCTGAGGTTTCGAAGTACATTGCCTGGACACCACTGCCTAAAGCGATTTGTTACACAGGAAGACAATAAAAGTGGAATTAGAACTAGAAATCCAAAGTAAATAATCACAGCAGATCAACATAACAGGTTCTTAAACTTCGCATAGTAGAATCAGTCTAGATCCAAGATCATTTCAAAAAACCAGGGAACAAAACACTGCAAAAATTGTTACCTATAAGCAGGTCATTAAGAATAAACTCTTCGACAAAGAAACGAGTACTTATGCCAATAAAAAGAGAGAAAAAATCCGAAAGTGACTGAAGCAACTAACTACATTATGGATCAACAAACTCGAAACCAGGATAGCATATGGTTATTTCACTCAATTACTTATGATTTTATACCTTTCATATTCTTGATGGATGTTATCAAAGAATTATCAATAGTATAGCTAATTATGCATGTTCTTTCTGTGATTTTCTTAGAGTCAACGTGTACTTTTCTTGTGCTTTAGTTTTTTGAATGCTTAATCGCAACTGCTTCCCTTGCAAGCTCCATCAGCATTATCTAGTGTCTGCAGTACCCTTCCCACCCACCATCTGTGCCAGATTTATATAACAGGTAAAGCAGGAGGCAAGAAAATTGAACTCTCTACAGTACCAGTGTACATGGCATGTAAGAACATTTTAAATGGCTAAGCAATTACTTAGAAGCTACTGTCCTGAATAGCAAGTTTTTATTTAAATCAAACACAAAAGTACCTTTTTCTTCATTTTCATTCGGATGATATAGCATCCACTGAAAAGAATTAGGGCTGTTAAAAGTAAAAATGCCACCTTAAAAGTTGTACATCATTGTTAGAACAGGAAGAAGAAGTGTACAAGGGATATGAAAGAGGAACAAGACAAGATGAGGTGCCTCTGAGCAATGTTATCCGTATCGTACGATACGAATGTGTATCGTACAATACGTATCGTCCGTATCAACAAAAACGATACGATACGAGTTATACGCACGACGACCCCTTTTTTGCGTCTTTTTTTTTTAAAACCTACGCTCCTCTCTCTCTCTTCTATTGTTTCTAAACACTGCAAGAGACGTGGCAGGGAGATATTTTCTCCATTTGCATCAAGATTTGCCGGTGAAGAAGCTCTTTATTTCTTGTTGTGGGGAGTCTCGGGACGGTGGGAAGCTTGGAGAAAGAGGGTTTTTTGCTAAAAAATAACTCATTTTTGTCGTTGAATCGTTCATTTCTCTTATTTCCTACATTTATTTGTATGTTTTTACTTGTTTTGTGAAGATATAATGTCGTATCCTGCATGGCAGTGGTGTACAAGGGTGAATCCCAAAGATAGGTTAAGAGTTAAGTGAAATTATTGTAAGCAAATCATATCAGGATTTTTCTTGATTTTTTCTGATTTTTACTTGTTTTTTCGGATTTCGTTTTGAAATTATTATGATTTTTTGGAATTTTTTATGATTTTTTAATATTTTTTAAAAATTAAAAAATTAATTTTACGATACGTTATGATACATTTACGATACGTTACGATGCGGCATATAGGTCGGCCCGACCGATACGCGATACGCTACTCCAGTGATAACATTGCCTCTGAGGTTCCGAAGTATGTTGTCTGGACACGATTGCCTAAAGCAATTTGTTACAAAGGAAGAGAGTAAAAATGAAATTAGAGCTACATATCTAAAAGAAAATAACAACAGCAGGTTAACATAATAGTGCTTAATCTTTGAAGCATAGAATCGGTTTTAGATCCACGAAAATTTCAAAAACCAGAAAATGAAATACCGCAAAAACTGTAACATACAAGAAAGTCAATAAGAATAAAGCGTTCTAGTCATGAATTGAGCCCGATTTGGCTCAACTTGTTGTGCATCCCTACATAGGACCGTGTAGATGCACTGTGGCAGGTCTGTTATATTTTGCTATACTAATGTACTTTTAAATCCTATATAACGTGTGGTTAAAATTGACCTGATTTTCTGTGTATCCAAAATTTTGGGCATGGGCAACCTCTACAAGGACACCTCAACTGCCACCAGGCTCACCACTCAGAGAGCATGATTTGTTAAGTGCTAGAACATAAAATAATGGACATGTCATTATGCTTACAATTCCAAGAGGAAATTTTGTGCAGTTCAATATCACATACTTCCTGGTAAATATTCATTCTGCCCATGAAGAGAATGACGACAGGAAAAGTTCTTTATCTGGGTAGAAGATGGTGCATTTGTCCTTTTGACAACGCATTAAAATTTGAACATGGTCCATGGCCATCTAGAAAACCGACTTGCCAATGTTTCTTAATTTGTTTGTGTAAGACTAAAGCTGAGGACAGGCATCCTTTCATAAGCCAAATAAGATGAAATTTTTCATTAAAAGAAATGCGCCATAAAAGCTTGTGCATGCATGGGAAACAAACGAGTGAAACAGGGGATTAGACAAACTATAAACAACTGGTCATGGACAGCAGGACCCAGACGTCTGGAGTGCCACCATCAAGGCTGATGACGTCAAATTAAGATGACCTCTGCAGCCTCTTGCTCCCACAAGTCCACCAGCACTGCCACATTTATATAATAGGTAAACCAGGATGTAAGAAAATTGAACTCTCTGCAGTAACATTGCACAAGGCATGTAAAAAACATTTCAAATGGTTGAGCAATTAACTAAAAATTATTACCTTGAATAGTAGGTTTATATATAAGTCAATAATCAAAGTGAGTTTCTTTCCATTTTCATTGAGCTGATACAATATCCACCTGAAAGGAATTAGGGCTTTTAAAAGTAAAAGTGCCACCTCAAAACATGTACATCATCCTTAGAACAGGAAAAAAGAAGTATATAGAGAGAAAAAAAAGGAACACAGACAAAATGAGGTGTCTCTGAGGTTCCAAAGTACATTGCCTGCACAACACTGTATAAAGCAATTTGTTACACAGGAAGGCAATAAAAGCGGAATTAGAACTAGAAATCTAAAGTAAACAACCACAGCAGATCAACATAGCTGTTTTATGCGCTTCAAAGAATAGGTTAACCAAAAATTGAAAAAAAAACTGCAAAAAAACCAGCCTTGTTAAAGAAAAACACATTTTAAACACATTTTCTCGCATTTTCTGGTGTTTTTTCACATTTTTATAACTGGATTCTTATTTTCGTACTTTACTCATTTTACTTTTAGATTTGTTTTCCAAATTTTTGAAATTTGCTGAGATTTTCCCAGACTTTAAACTTTACCATACCTGAGAAAAACCTCACTGTATAATGATATTTATGACCATGCATAGACTTGTTGATGTTAGTGAAATTGCTTCTTTAGGAACAGGCAAACACATAAGCATTTCAAATGATCAAAGTATAAATTGTTTTTACCAAATTATGCATTAGAAAAAAGGCCCTTCATTCCTTGGAGCATGAAAATTCTGTTTCTGGGATAAGGGCTACCAGTCATTAGAATGCATTTACATGTCGTGCAGATGGGTGTGAAACCGTTGTGGAACAATGAGGCAATATGTTAACTTTTGGGGACTGTTAGATGGTAAAGTAGTTCTTTAAAATATGGAACTCATCCAATATCTACATTTCTCATGTTTTTTAAATGTAATCCTGTTTTCCTGAAATGCAATTTTCCTGTATGCCATCATTTTTTGCAATTGTTGCTGCATTACAGGGAGCAAGCACGTCTTTTATGCATAGATCCAGAAATGCTAATCTTTTATGGAAGTGCCTAGGTTTCATATCTGTTCTCAAAAATTCTAGAAGTTCCAGTTACTTAGTTTTGTCAGAATATTGGAAGTTTTTGTAACAATAGTTAATGAAGGACCCAATGATCCTTTTCACCAGAATTTTTAACTTCTCGTCTGCTCAACACAGGATCAAATACTACAATAGTTGCCTTTTCCATACAGTCCATAAGTATTTTACTGCTCAAACTGGTGATCCATCAGAAAAGGCACTGGAGGTGATTCCATTTACAAGTAAGGAAAAATAACTGAATTTTCGTTTACGTCTGGCTAATCTAGATGGGAAGATATCTCTGAATCATTTTAATATATATCAGGCTTTTGGACTCTGACCATTGAAAAACCATTGCAACTGACTCAGTACCAAAATTGACATGAGTAACCACTTGTAGGCATAGACTAAAAACTATATATGTTTATTGACGTGAAGTTGATTTCACGTCACCTAGCTGAAAGAAAACTTCTCTTTCGCATGGATTGGTTGGGTTTAGCTATATGTTTGATCATTCCACATTTGATCTGCATGGGAAACAAACGAGTGAAACAGGGGATATAGACAAACTATAAACAACTGGTAATGGACAGCAGGACCCAGACCTCTGGAATGCCACCATCAAGGCTGATGACGTCAAATTAAGATGAGCTCTGCAGCCTCTAGCACCCACCAGTCCACCAGCACTGCCACATTCATATAATAGATAAAGCAGGAGGTAAGACAATTGAACTCTCTGCAGTGACATTGCACAAGGCATGTAAAAAATATTTCAAATGGTTGAGCAATTAACTAAACCCATTACCTTTAATAGCAGGTTTATATATAAGTCAATCATCAAAGTGAGTTTTTCTTCATTTTCATTGAGCTGATACAATATCCACCTGAAAGGAATTAAGGATTTTAAAAGCTAAAATGCCACCTCAGAACGTGTACATCATCCTTAGAACAGGAAAAAAGAAGTATATAGAGAGAAAAAAGAGGAACACGACAAAATGAGGTGTCTCTGAGGTTTCGAAGTACATTGCCTGGACACCACTGCCTAAAGCGATTTGTTACACAGGAAGGCAATAAAAGTGGAATTAGAACTAGAATCTAAAGTAAATAACCACAACAGATCAACGTAGCAGATTAATTTTGCAGATTAGAATCAGTTCTTGATCCAAGAAAATTTCAAAAACCAGAGGAGGAATCACTGCAAAAACTGTTACCTAAAAGCAGGCCATTAGAATAAACTGCTCCACAGAGAAACAAGCGCTTATGCCAATAAAAAGAAAGAAAAAAAAGGCAGAAAGTGACTGAAGCAGCAAACTATATTATGGATCAACAAACACGAAACTAGGATGGCATCTGTGATGCAGTAAGCTCAGGATCCTGCTGATTTGCCGTAAAGCGACTAAATTTACCATCCACCAGAGCAACTTCTGTCTTTTGAACTTCAATCTGCTGCAAAGGCATCTAGCGGACTAGCACAACAGCATCAATCTTGACACAAATAATGGGCAGCCAACATCAAAAATAGTACCACAACCGGTCATATAACAAACTAAAAAGGAACTAAGAGGATTTCCTACCTACACGAAAATGAAACTCATGCTGCTCCTATCCATGTGCGAAGAAAAGTAATGACAGACCAACATTGCCATAAAATTTGCCTAAAACCAGAGGAAATTGAACCAGTTGCATCACGTTAAAACCATAAAAAGAATCGAGCAATTGACGTGTGGAATGAACTTGGCTTATGAAATCAGATAAGGACACTTTATTCAAAATGAATCACATTGACGTCCAATTTTCGTTGATGTGGTTGATGTGATTTTGCACGTTTAGCTACACATATTTTTTTCTTTTTCTGTTCTGTTTCTGCAATTGCACTGCCTCTATATTCTTTTCACCTTTTGCACTACCTCCAATACTCTGCCTTTTTTTTTCAGTTTTTCTTCTGTTTCTTCTACTGGTAAATATGGTTAGTTCATCTCAATTACTTATGATTTTTATAGTTTCTTTTATAACTTTCGTATTCCTGATCGATGTTAGGAAAGAATTATAAATAGTATAGCTAACATGTATGTTCTTTCTGTGATTTCTTAAAGTCAAGCGTGTCCTTTCTTGTCTTTTTTTTTTTTGAATGCTTAATCAAAACTGATTCCCGGCAAACTCCATCAGCATTATGTGGTGTCTGCAGTACCTTCCCAACTTCCATCTAGCCAATATTGGCATGCTATTGGTACAGGTAGCTAGTCCTTATACCTGTGGAACCAGGCTTTTTTTTCATTTGTCAAGTAATGGTGAATTCCATGAACCAAACAACACACCTACAGCTCTTTATTTGATCATAAAAGAATGATTTACAAAATGTGGGGAAACCACAGGAGATACAACATGAGGACCTCTAGACAGAAATACTGCGGCAACCAAAACATATGCACACTAAAGAATGAGAAATGAATGTGAGACCCAAAAATTTGAAAAAGGCACAGCCACCAAGAACTTGAGGAACTAACTGGTTTGACCATTATGCTTCAGGAGAAGAGGGGCGACAGGATGAGGGCACCTTCGAACGCGTCCATCTCCAAACTGTCAAGACCGTCGTTCCAGCTGAATGAGGGTGGTGGCGATGAAAGGAGAGCGTCAATTGATGGCGAGGGCGGTGGAGGCAAGCTGGATGAATCGAAAAAACTGCTGCAACTCCCAGAACCATAGAGGCTTGAGTGCACCGACTGCTGTTCTTCCACCATCGATTGGCCAAGGGACGAGTCCGGAAATCAGGTCTGCATCAATCTCGACACAAGTAATGAGGTCAACCAAGCAGATCAACATAGCTATTTTATGCGCTTCAAAAAATAGGTCACCCAAAATTCGAAAAAAGA